>NC_047033.1:26541466-26635089 GCF_902652985.1 Pecten maximus
ATGTACTGTCGTCCAACTTTCAACAAAATTAGACAATATCTAAATTTGGACCAATCAGAGGCCAGGAAATGGCGACAATATTGTTAAAATGTAAAAATGAGGTGATGTGAGGGACTGGTGTCCCATGATGCACCCATTTGTACCAATCAGAGGCCAGGAAATGGCGGTCATTTTGTTAAAAAAAGGTTAAAGTAAGGTTACCAGAGTAACCACCACTAACCGCTATCCCGTGATGTGCCTACATACCAAATTCCATTTCAGACAATATTTAAATTTGGACCAATTTCCTCGAAAAAATGGTGATTAACTCGTTTAGATGTAAATTTTCAGTATTCCATGGCCTACTATCCTGTCCAGCAATCAAGCAGAATACGAGCAGCGTCCGTATTACTGCAGCCATTGTTTTCATGTTTAAACAGTTCCAATATATTGTACTGCTTCTCCAGTGTAATTCTAGGATTGTCTTTGACCCATTTGGCCATCATTCTTTTAATTGCGGAAGCTGTTATCGTGATCAACGAATTGTAAGCAAAAGGTTGAAATATGTTGAGAGGGAATTTATAGTAAAGCAACTTATAGATATTTGAAAATGTGCTAATAGATGAAATTTCGAAGTAGACTATATTGTAAAATTTCGATAGCCAAAACCTGGTAATTCTTTGATTTTGTTAAATAATTTTCCATCTTGTACATTTTGTAAGTTAATATCAAAACATAAAAAAATACATGACATCTTTCTACACCCGAAGTAACTGAATGTAACTTAATTGACCATAATTTATCTCTTAAACGTTTATTAAGACATATGACATTTACAGTAGGCCTACCGGAAACTTACGAGTTTAGATTTGTTATCGAAAATAATTGAACGCCGGTCTTGGTTGACGATGAATACTGATCCGGTCAAGCCAGAGATTTGGTTATAGTAGAACAGCTATAACCTCCAATGTCACTTGTAATAATGCTAAGACAGCAGCTAAAACCTTTGAGTTGAAAGAGTAAGCGGCATGAAGTTCCGGTGCTATTCCCTCCGGAACTCCTTGGGGAATCAGTTCAGCGACAATAGCCGAAAAGTTCAGGACGCTATTCTTTAATTAAGCTTTCCTTTATATATGTGGGCAAGCTTACCAAATCAGTTGTGGCAATAAATTGTGTTACTTATCAATTTTATCCATCAATCTTTACAGACCTGTTGATATTAATGCAGGCTTTGAAAGACACCATCAAGATGATTCGCTCAAACAAATAAAAAACAAGTTGTTCCATACTGATTTTAATGCTAACAACGTTTGTGTGCCGATCCGGTCATTCTGTTCAACTGCGCTAAACGTAAATTAACGCCCTCTTACGTCCTCAAAACAGTCGGTCTATTTACAGGGAAAATACTGAGAAGGTAAAAAAAAAAACAGCCCATTTTCAAAACGATCTTATGACCGTTCTGTTATCTATTGATATGTTCATTTCTTATGTTTCTGGATTTGTATTTATTTTTTATCCATTTTGAGGGCGATTTGAATGGAACCGCTCAGTCAAGATGACGAGTGTAACAATTGTGCAAAATATCAGCCAAATTGTATGTGTTATTTTTGCCAACCCCTAATCGCTAGAATAGCCGGCAAAAATGGCTCATACTATCATAACGTTCCGTCAGGACAGATTACAAAGTTAGCGGCTTTACTACACTCCATTCTTTATCCCGTATGATTATGTTCACTTGGATTATAATTATGATTAATGTATAATTCTTTTCGTTCGAGGGGGTTATCGATTCAAACTATTTTTACCATATTCATGCAATCACAAACTTCTATTTTACCTATTCATAAAGCAACGTTAATGATTATAAGATTTTCTACATAACACCTTGGTAACAATGCTAAACAGGACTGGACACATGATTCCAAACAAAAAAATATAAAAAAAGAGACGGACATATATCAAATTTATTTTTGTTATCTATAGTAATAAGCAACTCACGACCTAGTAAAAACTCTGCAAACTCAAATAAGAGTTTGTGTTTTTCAAAAACAATTAACTTTGATGTTGTAGCTTGTTGCAACCATAGTGGAAGATGCCAACAAATCGGAAAAAGGGGGAAAAGAAGTGCAGGCAATTATTTTGCTCAACGTAAACTGCCGATTCTTAGAGAACTGCAACTGAACCACGCCATGTCTCTCGACCACGTTATGTAATATTGCTTATTGCTTTCTTATTATCCATTGCGCTATCTTTACATTATTTACTCCCAACTCTCATTGTTGATGATATCAACGAAATTATCAATTATTATATGATAAGGCATCGCTTCTTTGATTGAAATTCTAAAAAATACTGATATCCCCAGTTTTGCTCATATGTTAACCTCTAGGATTCCTTAAATCTTTGTTTACGTTTAGAATTTAAATTGTGCGTATAATGCAACTCTACTGGTACTCAATAATGTTAACACGTATCACTAGTCGTCACTCATACAGTTGAAACAAATGACATATACATTACAAATATACAGTTGTATGATCTCCCAAGGTGTCGTGCATGAACGAAGTCTGCATTATTTGTTCACGCGAAATAAATGGGCAAATATTAAGGAAGTTATGACATAACTAGTTCATAAAAAAAGTTCGTGGAATAGGCTTGGTAGATATTGGCTAGTCCGGTGGAATGTGAACCCAGTCGCACGGATTTCAGGCTTGTGGTGCCATTAATTATGCAAAAACAGAGTATATCTACCCTAACACGCATCTTATTTACTTACACCGCCAATTTGGCTTTCTTTAATGATCAAAAATGTAATAATCATGCATAGCAATTTCTGATTTATCTACATAAGACAAAAATGCACATTGTTAACTTTTGAAAAAATAAATCCTTAATTGAGTTTCTGTTCTAATATTTCCATTTTGCTAATTAATTCATTATCTTTAATTCATTCTAATATATTGAATAAAATTCTGAGCAAATGGTTGTATGTGTGTTATCCTTCCGACTTCGGACCCGTAATACTCCACAGATATTTGTAGTCCGTTATCAGTATGTCCGTACCAAAAAAATGTTGATGTTGTACGACAAAGACAAACCAATTCGTTTAGCCGATATTTTTACCTGTGTGACTTGTTACCTGACCCCTTCGGGAAAAAAGTTTGTCTTCTAGGTTTTGTTTTAAAGTACTTTATAATAAATCGTGTTTTCATTTAATTATTAATACTTGTAATGCATCATGCACTGTGTTTACTAAGAGGCAATAATACAAACAGAAATTTAAATATGATATTAAGACAAAGCTTTCTCGTCATTGCAATTTAGGTATCAAATTATCAGGACATTTCTTTTTGCATTAACTTTTTTTCCGTAGACTGGGAAGAATGTAATATATTTTAAATATTGCGGCAAAATTCAATCTGCATTTTCTGATAATATTTAGATATGAAATACATTGTAAGGTAAACAAATATGTATAGATTTATACTAGGTTATATTTCCCCACGTTACGCTAGTGATAATAGAAATAGAAGTAGTCGGTGCTGTTCAAGGGAAAAAAAATAAACAGATACTACCACATTCTGGAGTCTGTTTATTTAGAAACATTAGCCTACATAGCGTTTAAAATGATGATATAACATATTGTTACAAAAAAGACAAGGTAATACCAATAAACTATTGAGTTAACCGAAAAGATCCAGGTCGATAGTGTGAATTACGCAGGAAATAGACTCGTTGGATGAATGAAAAGGATCTAAAAGTCAATAGTGCGAAAGGGCGAACGATATATGGAATAGATTCCTGGGATGACTGACAAGATTCAAATACGACAGAGCGAAATACGCCTAAGGTTAACAGTTGATAGTGCTAAACACGCATAAGATCAAAAGTCAATATTGCAAAATAAACATACGATCAACAGTCGATAGTGAAACAAACGCATAAAATCAATAGCAAATTGTGAAATATACACCCACGATCAAAGGTCGATAGTGAAAGTTAAGAGAAGATTAATAATCGTTTGTGCAAAATATGCATAAGATCAACAGTCAATAGTGCGAAATAAACATACGATCAACAGTCAATAGTGCAAAATAAACAGAAGATCAACAGTCGATAGTGCAAAAATAAACATAATATTAACAGGCAATAGTACTCGTGAGGTAACCAAAAACATCAACATTTAATTGTGCTAAATACGTACGAGATCTACATTCGATAATGCGAAATGCACATGAAGGCCATGAGTTGAATAAATCAAACTATAGACAAAAATACGGAATACGCAAAGATTTAGATTAAGATTCTTTTATTTCTTTGTGTTTTTCAACACAGCAGAGAGAAGACATTACAAAACAATACAATGTAATATAGTATGCCACAATACAGGATCCATTGTCTATAATGCCAAATTACGCACGAAAGAATCATAAAGAATGAGTAAAAGAGATTTACAAACTCATGTATACTGATATTATAACCGAGTAGCATTACCAACAGGATTATATTTACATTTATCCTGAGGAGACTATGATGACTATGTATTGATAAAATATGACATTAATACTAGAATATGAGCGAATTTTTGAAGATTTGAAGATTTGAATTTCATCATAAAATGGTCACATGCAGTAAGTAGCTCCTATATCGTACTACAAGATAATGGAACAAGTGATTAACACTCACGGCCCCCAGTAAGAGTCCGTAATGTTTAACCGTCCGTCCGGAACATGTGAGGTGGGATACGCTTCAGCATACATGTGAAGTAATGTACATGATATACAAACTGCATTGGAATTATTATCATACAAGTGCTTTTTGACTAGTACCGAAATGGAATGCTGTTGAAAAAAATCATATGGTGGAGTTTGTAGGCTGGAGTGAAAGGAATGGTTGAGAGCTGGCATGTCAGACAAATTACCGGTAATTTGAGGTGTCGAGGTAACCGAATTCTCAAAAACACTAGGAGAATTTGTTTTTTTTTTCATTCACAAATGGCGAGGGTGTAAAAGATGAAGAAAGTTGACGCTTCAACGTAGGGGTAGACAAGCGGCAAATCAAAGGTCAACATGTAATGTACTATATAAAAGTCACTACGCAATGAACACTGGACACACGTACAGCTCAATGTAAACAAGCACCTGTTGTCAAGGATGACTGGCTTCTCATAATGTACACACATGTATGAATAAAAATGTCTAGATGATAGTCGTTACATGACACATAACCAGTTCCGGACAGAGCTAAGAAAGTATACTTAGGTAAAATGCATTGGAGAAAGTGTCTGGTCCCCCTCAAAACAGTAAAACTGTTACGTTATAGCCGGAGCTGAAATTTTGTCGTCCATCATGTTTTTTTTAAGAAAGAATGTGTGTTTGACCTATCCACCGATTCGAAATGATTCTTTCTTCATTTCCTCTTATTAACCTGAAAACAAGTAAACCCTCCATCAAAAATCTAAGATGGCTGCCTCTCGACTATTTTGTTATCCTTATCTGAAACATAAAATAAAATGGGCAGTGGAAGGGTCCAGGGGAAATCGACAGGTAGATTTTGAGAAATATATCTCAAGTACTTTTAAGAAAGAATCATCCCTGTTTACCCATCCATTTCATTATACAGAAACGAATACAATACTGTTAATAAGTCAGTTAAAAAAACAAGAATGCGTTATTAAATGTCTGCATAGAACTGTATTTAATGTCAACAGATTTTAATCTTCAAATGGAATTCAATTATTTCTCAACAAACCAAACAATGACATTGGTCCTGGTCCAGGTAATAGCATTTTGAGCATTTTGTCGTCGGTAAATTGATACAACCATAGGCGTTTCACAGCTCATCATCATATCAAATTACTCATAACATGAAAACAGATCATCAATACACTGGCGTCACAATTATGTGGTCTTCAAATGAGGCTCTCCAACTATATTATTACAGCGCTTGGGGCTCTGGGAGTTTTGATGCTTATTTGGGCCAAATTTTGACAAGAGATGGAAAAAAAAAAAAAATCGGCAAAAACGAAAGTTATCTTTTGCAAAATACAATAACACCAGCCAAAACACTGAGAATATCGACACAGGAATCAAGCCCAAATTTCCATTAATTATGATAATTGATTTGGCATTCGGTAAGCATTCTTTTCAGTTCTTTACATGTTTCAAGCAAGGCTAATGTTAGTTTTGGTTCAAGTTTTCGTTATCAATGGCAGAGTTAACATCATACGAGCAAAAGTAGTTATATTCTACTAAATCTGACAAATAATAAAACCAAACATATCTATCCTGTTCATTTGAAGGTTTTTTTTTATATCTTAATGCTAGACCTAATGCTGATACCTTACAACTTTCGATTCCTTTACTGGTTGCCAGTTTAGCAGTATTCTACAGAACCGCCTAATGTTCTCTGAGAAAGAACGTTTACGCTATAGGTCACTCTCGTTTTACATTCGGAGAGGGGATTGTTCCATTGATAAACTGGACCTCTTATGCCGTCCTTACATAAGTTTTTTTTTTAGCTTTTGAAATCACTTGAGCAGTTAATTTCCAGTTGGCCTCTTTTTTTTCTCTCTCCCCTAAATTAATTACATCTCTGACAACTAATATTTACTGTTAAACAGACAACTCCTTATGAGTAATTCAACATGAAATGCAGGGGGACTTGGGAAATGCAAACAAAACTCGGGATCTGCTAACACTAGCCGGATGCTCTACTAATCTAGCTACATGGTCGCTCGCAAATCGACCTGGTCCAGTTACGCTACTATCTTCCTACCTTCATACGACCCCGAAGACCCAACAACCCCCAACCCAGATTCGGGTATCCCCTTGTCATTATGCAGACATAATATTGAATAATTGCACGTATGGAGTCTGTCCAATCAGAAGCACCTAGGATTAAAACAGGACTTAGATCTGGAACATCTCTTAAACAATCCATGTTGTTCCTGCTCTTTTGAATACAAAATAGTCTCCAATTATTTTCTTGGGTGTCGATTTTATGATCATCTGTTACTTATCCTATATACTTTTGTTAGTAGTTATGGAAATCATGCACATATTTACATTTTTCTTCACGACTGTCATGACTGACGGAACTACAAATAGCTACTTTATGATGTCCAATTATTTAATGTTAAATCCAGACGTTTTGAATTCTGTATGATCGAATCAGCCATACCTCTACACAATATATCTAGAAATGATCCTTTTTTGCTCTGTTAACTTTTCTGTAAATTCTATTCGTATAAGGATATATTAACATTATTTGTTCAGCATGTTTGTTTGATTCTTCACTTTATCATTTTTGTCTTTCGACATTAATCCATTGAAATATATAATCTTCTCGGTTTGAGCTATGGCAAGTGCATATATATACACTTTTATTCAAAATCTTAAAATAACTTCTTAATAAACGAGTAATAGCTGTAACTGTATTATATGTGTGTGACCCTTGAAGGTAATTTGATAAAGACATATGAATGCGTTATCTCCCTTTGACTATTGTATTTTACGATTTTCATTTGAAGATTTAATATCTAACTTACGCAATCTCAATATATTGCTTAAGTCATCGCCGGAGAGAAATTTTACAGGTTTTGCCTGTTTTTCAACTTGAAACCTATGTGTCAGTAAAATTTGTCGAAATGAAATGAAATATTTGACTTGAAGTGTTATGAACCTTCATCAACAACACTTACAATCAACTATCTAAGTTGTCGTTAACATTTCTAGAGCTACTTCGAATACTGTTTAGGTATACTTGAAATATCAGAAATATGTACACCGTCATTGTAGGAAAGGGAACAATCTGAGTACGTGTTCCTGTAGCTCACTGAACAACGTGCTTTATTCAGCGCATCAGCCTTGCATTGGATGGATGCTACTTGATAGTAGCACCTAGCTACACTATCCCTGGACATGATTATTTAACCATAGGGTCTTACGTCTTAACAAGTTGTGTCTTGTTATCAATATTAAAATGCACTGAAAATGATATATCTTATCAAGCTAGCAACGAACACACAGGCATTTATTTTTTCTTAATTAAACAATAGAATTTTTAGTTAGATAGTTGTAAAGATATTTAAATATCTCCATTATTTTATATAAAATGTGAGGGTATCGAGATTAGTCTGTTGTTCAGAATATCTTTAGTAAGATATGCCATGACCAAAATAGAAAAAAGAAATGAGTAGGACGCTGTAGTTAGGGGTGTCATGTTCTCGCCCTTTTAACAATGAACGGGCATCAGATAATACTCCTCGTCATGTTAGTGACAGGCTAATATAGACCTTGGATGGCTAGGACCTTTATGCTAGGACTCGTAGTGGTTAGTGTTAAACTCGCATATGGTAAAATGAAGCTATTGTTTTAGTAACAGAATATAACAGGTTATCCGATCGTTAACGGAGATGATTCGATCAACAGTCTATCGATATCCAGGTAAGTGTCCAACAATGGTAAGATTGAGAAATAAAGTAAGTAGTTATTTTACGGAACTGGTGTTGGAGTCACTTAAGTGTTTCATCAATTAAGATCGGCAAATAAATGTAACGGAAATGTGTTGATCAACAGTCTATCGATATCCAAGTAAGTGTCCAACAATTTGTTTTACGTACCTGGTGTTGGAGTAACTGAACTGTATTCGTCAATAAAAAGTGAAATACGGTTCTTGTTCAGGTACGATTGACATATAGAGTTAACAGGAATGTTTTGATCAATTGCTAAAAGACTTGTCTATTCCAAGTGTAAACCACAGCTTAAAGCAATATCTCCAGTGTATGTTAGAGTCTACACTACAAGCATTAGCAACTGAAGGTAAAAGTCTATACTACTGGCACTAGCATATGTAAGTAAGTCTACACTACTATCATTAACTTATATAGAGACAGTCTACTCTTATATCACTAATATCTGTAGGGACAGTCTAAACTACCATCACTAACATCTGTAGGGACAGTCTACACTACTATCTCTAACATCAGTAGGGACAGTCTACACTACTATCACTAACATCTGTAGGGACACTCTAGGATACTATAACTAACATCTGCAGTAACAGACTACACTACTATCACTAACATTTGAAGGGGCAGTCTACATTACTATTACTAACATATGTAGGAACCGTTTACATAACTATCATTAACATCTGCAGGAAAAGTTAACACAACTATCAATGACATATGTAGGGACAGTCTACACTATTTTCACTAACATCCGTAGTGCTAGTCTACATTACTATTACTTACATATGTAGGGACCGTCTACACTACTATCACTAACATCTGTAGGGACAGTCTACACTAATATCACTTACATATGTACGGACAGTCTACACTACTTTCACCGACATCAGTAGGGACAGTCTACACTACTATCACTAACATCTGTAGGGAAAGTCTACGCTACTATCACTAAACATATGTAAGGACAGTCTACGCTAATTTCACTAGTATCCGTTTTAAATGTCTACGATATCGTTTTCCATTAGTTTCCACTAAATATGAACGTGGAGTACCATGGCGTTTCACAACTGTCCCAGGTTCCCAGCTTCCTTTCACAGGGTGTTTTAACATAACACTGTCCCCTGGATCAAGCTCCTCAAGGGGCCTTTGCTGAGCATATTTATTAAAGTTCTCTTGCTGCCTTTTTGGGGTAACTTCAAACTGGAGTAGGTACCGGTTTTTTTCATATCATGTGTTAACAATGGAGCTGTTGGCAATGGTGACTTCAGACGACGTCCAAAGAACATCTTTGCTGGAGGGATTTCTACACCACCGATCCTAGTGTTTCTGTATTCCAGTAAGGCTAAATAGGTGTCCTTTGCTTTTATTAAATGTCCTTTTGCTGTCTGAACCATACGTTCAGCCTGGCCATTTGACTGCGCGTCATATGAACTAGATGTAGTATGTGTGAATCCGTATTCTCTCCCAAACTCTCTAAACTCTGCGCTCCCAAACTGTGGCCCATTGCCACTGATTACTTCGTCAGGGATTCCGTACTAGGCGATCATGCTCTTAACATGAACTACGACCGATTTCGTAGTAAGCGATTCAGGCTTCTCTACTGCAGGCCATTTTGAGAAGTAGTCGACAGTTAAAAGGTAGTGGTTACCTCTAAATTCAAACAAGTCCATCCCTATCTTGGACCATGGCCTTGAGGGTAGGTCAGCAGCTACCATAGGCTCCTTAGGATTGGCATTTTGATACTTTGAACATGCTTGGCATGCGCATACATAGTTTTCTATGTCCTTATACATACCCAGCCAAAACAGTATCTCCCGCGCTCGATCCTTGCATTTCACTTTGCCAAGGTGAGCAGAGTGGATTTTCCCAACATTTTCTTTTGTAAAGCTCTTGGAACGACTACCTTGTGAGATTTATATAATATTCCATCAATGCAAGATATCTCATCGCGAATGTTTCAGTACGGTCTCATGGTTGATGATACGTCGCATCGGTCATTTGGCCAGCCTTCCAGAACTATATCCATTTTTATTTGAAGTTCTTGATCGTTCGCCGTCTCTTTTTAAAGTTGTGTGTACATTTCAGGCATAATGGATACGTATGCAGTCAGGTGTACCTCGTTAACTTGGAGTTCAGGTACAAGTGATTATCTGGTTTTATTCAAGTACCAGCGACTGAGATGGTCTGCTATGAACAGTTATTTTCCTTGTTTGTAGAATATCTTAATGGCGTATCTTTGAAGAGCTAAAATCAGTCTTTGAAGTCTTGAAGGAGCACCGAGTAGCGGTTTCTTGAGGATACTTTGGAGGGGCTTATTGTCAGACTCCATTTCCACATGTTGACCATACACATGGTCGTGAACTTTCACAACCGTATAGAATAACTAGTGTTTCTTTTTCGATTTGTGAATAGCGCTGTTGTGTCTGTCAGAGCACTCGATGCATACGCGGCATGTTTTTTTCTATTAAATGAGCACAGCTCCGAGCCCCTTCAAACTTGCATCAACAGAGAGTTTTATTGGCTTCTTTGGGTCAAAGTACTGGAGTATGGGTGTGCTGGTAGCCATTTTTAAGTTTTAAATTTGTTGAAGCTGGTTTCTTGTTCCTGTTCCCAGAACCAGGCTGTATCCTTCTCTAATAATATCCTCAGGGGACTACTCACATCTGACATTATTGGCATAAACTTGCCCAGATATTGGATAAAACCAATAAAAGTTTGTAATTCTTTGATATTTGTTGGACTCTCCATGTACATGATGACGCGGATTTTTTTCTGGATCCGGTTTGAGACCAGTGTCTGTGAATCGGTGACCCACATATGTAATTTCCGACTTTCCTCTCTCGCATTTTTAAGCTGAGTTTTAAGCCATACTCTCGTACGCGATCCATCACTGCTGTAAGGCGCTGATCATGTTCCTCTTTGGTGGTACCCCAAATAAGGATATCATCAATGATAGCTTCTGTACCCTCAAGATCTTGTACCATACCAGAAATTGCACGCTGGAACACCTCTGGAGCAGAGTTTACTCCAAAGGGAAGGCGTGTAAATCGGTAACGACCAAATGGCGTGCTAAATATACAGAGTTTAGAACTCTCATCATCACGACGCATCCCGATGTGGCATCAAGCTTGCTAAAAACCTTGGCCCCAGGCATCATGGCAGCAACTTCCTCAACTGTTCTGAGGGGGAAATGCTCCCATTGAATCGCCTTGTTCATGTATCTTCCCATTTGGTTTTGTGACCGTCACCATGGAGTTGACCCATTTTGTTGGAGCAGTCTGTCGAACTACCACCCTGATTTCCTCCATTCTGTCAAGTTCTGCTTTAACTTTGTCCTGTATAGCAAAAGGGATACGCCTTGGGGGTCGAACCACTGGTGGTACCGATGGGTCTGTTTTTATTTTGTATGTTCCTGGCAAACATCCTAATCCTTGGAACACGTCCGAGTATTTTTGAGAAATCCCTAAAGGCAATGACTTGTCTTCCTGCTTGACTGTGTAAATTCGTTGTACAAGACCTAAGTCTTCACAGTCTTTTGAACCAAGCACTGGGTTAACATCTATGTCTACAACATAGAATAAAATGTCTTTGACTCTGCCCTTATAGGAACAAGGTAGAATTACACTTCCCTGGCTCTTAATAGAGTGGTTTGAGAATGATCGGAGCGTCACTGGAGTTAATTGTAGAGTAACATTCTTGTTAAAATGCTGTATAACCATCTTTGGAATAACGCTACACTTTGCATCAATGTCCAGTTGAAAGTTAA
Source organism: Pecten maximus (assembly GCF_902652985.1). Taxonomy (NCBI): domain Eukaryota; kingdom Metazoa; phylum Mollusca; class Bivalvia; order Pectinida; family Pectinidae; genus Pecten; species Pecten maximus. The sequence goes on from NC_047033.1 coordinate 26,553,685, forward strand.
TAAGACATCTGTGGACGTTGACACTTTCTATCTCTTGATTTGAATCCTCGACTATGTTAACGCATCTTAATTTGTCCTTTTTCTTTTGATATTTTCTAGGGGTTTGTCGAGCGTGCGACATGCACTTGTTGGCAAAATGGTTTATTTTCCCACAGGCCGCACATTGTTTGCCAAATGCAGGGCATTGTTTATAACCATGATTTTTTCCACAGTGCCTAAAATCAACTTGACTATCTCCCTTCACAAACTTATTCTTTGGAAGTTTTTGAGTTTGCTGAAACTTCTGATGAGGGCCACTGGAGGACTGTTTCGCACTCTTTTTATGTATTAAATGAACTGTTTTGTCCTTATATTTCACCAGCTCTCTAGACATTTCAGCTGTCCTAGCGAAATGTGTAGCCTTCTCCAGGGTCAGGTCAGAACCCTCATTTATACATTTCTCCCTTACCTTGTGGTCTTTAGTCCCAAACACAATAGCATCTCCTATCATGTTGTCCTCTTCTGGGTAGCCACAATCTTTCGCCAGTAATTTAAGGTCAGTGAGGAACTTTTCAAATGTTTCTGATTGCTTCTGAGATCTGCTCAGAAACCTGTATCTCGAGTAAACACGAACACCTTCAGGTTTCACATGTTTCTCAAACTCTGATTTGAGATAGTTAAAGGACTTTTTCTGTTCTCCAACATTATGAATATTGAATGAAGGTTCTCAATTCCTCAATCAGGTCAGTTGCTTCCCAGTTGAGTTTGGGTGTGGAATTTATGTTCTCTGTTTCCATTGTTAATGGTAGGTCTCCTAGTTATGATTTTCTATGTTTTCCAATGTCGATGACATCAACTGTGAGCGATGGAGGTCGATTCTGATACCATGTATTATATTCACCACAGACACCATGAGGTACTATATAGGAAGTTGTTTTCTACCACAATACGCTGTATTATTCCACTCTCAAGCCATTGTATAAATTGCCGACTGTTGGATAAATATATGTTATATACCACCTTCCGGTCATTTGATTAGTCAAGAATTCGAACTTTGACCCAAGCTGCAATTGTTATTGACGTCATCAATAATCGAATGATGTCACATCACCGGGTCCCGGAAATCACCAGTACATTTTATTTGCATACGCGAAATTATACTTGGCCACGTTTTCCTTTGATTCAAACCGACATTATTGTGGTAGAAACAGGTCACATAAATAGAGGTTACACAGTGATTGTTGTATATGGACTTTATTTCACACTCGTAAGTTATTTTTTCGGCACTTCAGATACAGAAGAGTTCCAATATGGGTAGTACTTAGTGCAGTCCTAGACAATAAAAGCAACCGGTAGTGACTAGCACAGAATACATTACAATCTGTAGGGACAATCTGCACTACTATCACTGATATATGATGGGACAGTCTACACTACTATCACTAACATCTGTAGGGACGGTCTACACTACTATCACTGACATCTGTAGGGACAGTCTACAATCTACTATCACTGACATCTGTAGGGACGGTCTACACTACTATCACTAGCATATGTAGGGACAGTCTACACTACTATCACTACCATCAGTAGGGACAGTCTACACTAGTATCACTGCCATTTGTAGGGAAGTCTATACTACTATTACTGCCATCTGTAGGGACAGTCTACACTACTATCACTGACATATGTAGGAACAGTCTATACTACTACAGCTAACATCCGTAGCGAAAACCTTCACTGCTGTCACTTACATCTGAAGGGACAGTCTATGCTACTTTCACTTACATATATAGGGACAGTCTATATTGCTATCAATATCATCTGTAGGGATTGTCTACACTATTATCACTGACATCTGTAGGGACAGTCTACACTAATATCACTGACATCTGTAGTAGTGCAGATTGTCAACCCAGAAAACAGTGATAGTAGTGTACACTGTCTCTATAGATGTTAGTGAAAGTATTGTAGACTGTCCTTACAGATATTATCACTTTCATCTGTAGCGATAATCTACAATACTATCACTTACATATGTAAGGACAGTCAGCATTACTGTCTGTAACATCTGTAGGAAAGTATCCACTGTTATCACTAATATATATATATAAGGACAGTCAACAATAATATCACTTACATCTGTTGGGACAATCTACACTACTGTCTCTAATATCTTTTGAGAGAGAACTCTACACTACCATCACTGACATATGTATGAAACTCTACACTTCTAATATTATCATCTGTATGGACAGTCTACACTGCTATCACTTACATTTGTAGAGACAGTTTAAAATACTATCACTAATATTTGTAGGGACAGTCTACAATACTTTCTTATACATATGTAGAGACAGTCTGAACTATTATCTCTGATTTCTGTAGAGAGAGACAGTCTACACTAGTTGTTTAGATGTAAATTTTCAGTTTTCCATGTCCTACTATCCTGTCCAGCAATCAAGCAGAATACGAGCAGCGTCCGTATTACAGCAGTCGTTGTTTTCATGTTTAAACAGTTCCAATATGTTGTACTGCTGTAATTATGATGAATGTATAATTCTTTTCGTTCGAGGGGGGTTATCGATTCAATATTACCATATTCATGCAATCACAAACTTCTATTTTACCAATTCCTAAAGCAACGTTAATGATTATAAGATTTTCTACATAAAACCTTGGTAGCAATGTCAAACAAGACTGGACACATGATCCCAAATAAAAAAAAATATGAAAAAAAGAGACGGACATATATCAAATTTATTTTTGTTATCTATATTAATAAACAGCTCACGACCTACTCAAAACTCTGCAAACTTAAATAAGAGTTTTTTTTCAAAACAATTAGCTTTGATGTTGTAGCTTGTTGCAACCGACATAATTGGAAATGCCAAAAAATCGGGAAATAGGGGGAAAAGGAAGTGCAGGCAATACTACTGCTCAACATGAACTACCGACTTTTAGAGAGTTCCAACTGAACCACGCCATGTCCCTCGACTACGTTATGTAATATTGCTTATTGCTTTATTATTATCCATTGCGCTAACTTTACATTATTTACTCCTTACTCTCATTGTTGATGATATCAACGAAATTATCAATTACTATATAAGGTTTATTTCTTTGCTTGAACATTCTATTAAAAAATACTGATATCCACATTTTTGTTCATGTGTTAACGTCTAGGATTCTAAAAATCTTGTGTTTACGTTTAGATTTTAAATTGTGCTTATAATGCAACTTTACTGGTACTCGACAATAGTAACACCTATCACTAGTCGTCACTCATACAGTTGAAACAGATGACATATAAAGTACAAATATACAGTTGTATGATCTCACAAAGTTACACAAGTGTCGTGCGTGAACGAAGTCTGCTTGTCCGGTGGAATGTGAAACCGGTCGCACAGATTTCCGGCTTGTGGTGACATTTATTATGCAAAACAGAGTCTATCTACCATAACACGTATCTTATTTACTCACACCGCCATTCGGGCTTTCTTTAATGATAAAAAATGTAATGATCATGCATAGCATGGAATAATTTCTGATTTATCTACATAAGACAAACAAAAACAAAACAAAAACAAATGCATGCTGTTACCTTTTGAAAAAAAGAAACATATCCTTAATTCAGTTTCTGTTTTAATATTTTTATCTTGTTTAATAATTAATTATCTTTAGGTCATTATAATATTTCCTTAAGCATATTGAATAAAATTCTGTGCAAATGTTTGTATGTGTGTTATCCTTCCGTCTTCGGACCCGTAATACTCCACAGATATCTGTAGTCCGTTATCAGTATGACCGTACCCTGTTTCTGTTGTAGATATTTAATAACCTATGGCGATTTAGGGACTTGTTATGTATACCTGTTGTGTGTTAAATTGTTGTAAGATAAAAGTATACTCGGTATCCACTATAATGAATTGCAAGAAAATTTAAAAAAAAAATATCCATTTTATAAATTTTACAACAACTGCGAAACGAGTTATACAAGCAATAGCACCCTGAGAAACTCATGCGGTGGGGCAGATGACAGATCTTTCCCCGCCCCGTTGGGGAATCGAACGAGGGTGATTTTCATTTCCACATTTTCTAGGAAAAAATATGTTGATGTTGTAAGACAAAGAAAAACTAATTCGTTTATCTGAGATTTTTACCCGTGTGACTTGTTACCTGGCCCATTCGGGAAAAAAGTTTGTCTTCTAGATTTTGTTTTAAAACTCTAGTATAAGTCATGGTTCGATTTAATCATTAATACTTGTAAGGCATTATGCACTGTGTTTACTAAGAGACATTAATACAAACAGAAATTTAATTATAATATTACGACAAAGCTTTCTCGTCATTACAACTTAACTATCAAATAATTACGACATTTGTGTTTGCATTAACTTGTTTCTGTAGACTTAGGAGAATGTAATATAAAATTCTCAATATTGCGGCAAAATCCAATCTGCATTTTCAAATAAGTTGAAATTGAGTCATACTGAAAACACGACCAAAAACTGCCAAAACCAAGTTGTCCACAATGATCGTGCACTACATTGAGTTCACATAACAGATTTTGCAAGATTTAAGAAGAATGGCCAAACCCCTCGAGGGGAAATTTCCTCATTTTTACTGCTTTGGGTTTCTCTACAAAGGGATGATTCTTGTCAAGTTTTAAAGAGATCCATCTTGTTATAATTAAAAGGAAAAAAAGAAGAGGACGACGATGCACGATGATTGCCAAGACTACTGCAAACCTAAACGCTAATAAGCAAAGCACAATTGAAAACCGAGTATAAGTCTCCTCCATTTTTTAAGAGATTCGAACAAAAGTTCTGGAGGAAAGCGTAGATATACAAGAAGAAAACCAAAAGGGATAATTAGCGGATATCCATCTATTTTCCAGCTTATAAAAAATCCATTCATCAACTGTGCTTCCTAGTTTTGACCAATCAGGAGACTGGTTGCGAAATTTGATGAATGAAATATTCTCCCTTTGCCGTTTGAATGATCTTCATGCAAATATATTATTCTTTCATATTTTACTCCCGTATCGCTCCGTTGCTTTTACTCGCACAATGTAAATCACACATTCTCTACATGGCTTCTTGGTTTGTGAAAGTTAATGATTACCCAAATTTAGGAAGCCTGGTTTAGGAATAAATTGACAATTATCTCCATTTCATCAGGTAAAAATGGATATGACTATAGCAAACAAAGGGGACCTTAAACTGATGCATCTAAAGAATCTGTCATAACAGCTTTTGTTGTGGCATCGTTATTTGATATAAAATAAGCAAATACGTGTGCTGGAATTGAGAAATTGAAAGGGATATCAAAACTTTTCTGATAACTTGTTACAGACTATAATTGTAAGCTAGATAAACAAAGCAGATGGAAATCATCTATTAACGAAAAACATGAATGGTTTAACATTGAGGTAAAAATTGACAGAAAAATGCTTGATACACAAAGGGGTACCGTTAGATAATGATCAACATAAAAGGTATTCAACATTCATGTTGATTTTAGAATTTATAAGATTCTAAAGAAACGTTATATGAACGTTTGAAAGAAACAACCGCTAAGCTTTTAATTGAGAATAATAGAATCTTACATGTTTCTTTCACGTAAACAGTGTTATATCATCCCTATCGACGAAATAGACTCATGTTTGACTATTTTCCTCAGATAGTACTTACAGACTGAAATACTTTCTGCTAGGTTTCTCTTCGTAGAAGGAAAATATGTGATATACCGATATTAACTCATATGCTCACGAAAAAGCTAATACAGTATTTCCCGATTCAATCCGAGGGTTCGCCTGTTTACAACAAATGTATGCAGACAGAGAAAAAATACATTGACGTCAAGTTAATTATTCATCATATTGACGACACAGCGTGTGTCAGCTATTGCTCCTTTCCCGGTTAAGATCAATTTGGCCTCACCCTACTAGCAGAGACGATTACCTTGTGTGAGGTCAGTGTAGTTTTAGAGTTAAAATAACTACACACAAGGTACACTTTACCTGTTTGGGCTATTTCATGATTTTAAAGTTTAAATAACACACAAGCTACAGGTACCTTCTGGATGTGTTGTATACAGTAAAACTCGAATACAACGAACACGGTTTGGACGAATGTCCAAGTATAACGAAATAAAAACCAATCTCCGACTGCAGCACTATATAATATTAGTAATGCAACCACTTGTACAAGGAATGTCCCACAACGAATATTTGTTCATAACGAACGCATTAGTGTGTCCCTTCAACATACTTTTTTATTAATTAAACCGTGAACTTGTACGAAGTTTGTTTACACAGCCCAACCGCAAGCATGATCGAGCGGCAGCCCTTTCAAATTGACCACGAGCGACACCTCGCGTGGCCTGCCTCGCTAGCACGAGGGCACATGCTTACAGGTAATTATACACTGATTGTTAATAATTAAGAGATGTCTAGTCCCAATTAGATAATCAAAATGCTTAGTTAACTTTTTACTTGTAGCGGTTGCTTGCCTACAGTCCGTTACCAATTTTTATCTTGGACCAAGTATATATCTAACTGTTGTAAGAAAACATAAACATTGCCGACAATATATACAAAACAATGGCTAGTCTAGCTGACTTCAATATGTAACGATTACCTAATTTACGCCTGGTAAATATTTAACGCTGTGATAGCCTGAATGCAACCTATACCTATATAAACCTACTGTATCACAATGTACCTACACCTGTACACCCTGTACCGCAACACTATGTGATCACGTCAACTTGACTGCGACACATATACACCGTGACTGCGACTACCTTTACCGAGACACACTTTGGCCGAGTCACCCGTTTACCAAAACACGGCAAACACCTGTCTTGGTACCTGTCACAATCTCCGTAACACAGTAAGTTGTCTCGTGCGTGATGTATTTCTAAACGTGACAAAAAATGAACCAACGTTTAGAATATATGATATATTATGTTTTGTTTTTCTGACACAGACGTACTGCAATGATCACAAATATCCCATTACCCTAAACGTGTCTTTTGATCCAAACGTTTAACAATTTTACGAAGCCGATTAACATTTGCAGATTTCCACGGATCGGAATATCCCAGTACTAATTGACTTGTTAAAGAGAAATAGAAAGTGTCAAAATTACCAAAATGCTTCAAATTTACATATGTTGGTCTAAATGTAATATCATCCAAGGAAATAGGTATCAAGTATCAAAGTGATCACCGTTGCCAACTAGTCATTTTCTCCAATTTTAGACACTGTCCTATATTTCTAGCACCGACCAAAAAAAATAGTCAAAATTGAAGAATAATAGGGCAAATCACCTAGTTTTAGACAGTAAAGAGAGAATTAGAGAGTATTCATCTTTTTTTAGACATTGAGGGAAATAATAGATACTGAAAACAATATTAGTGCCTATCACAGAAGTATTAGGTACATTTCACAAAATTCGGCTTGAAGGCAAAACACTAGTGTGTGAATTTCATAATTAGATATGTTTCTGAAAAAATAGTCTGTGCTGTGCTAAATTAGTGCTTATTTGGTAAGATTGATGAAAATTTCAAAATTAGGAGAAAATATGAAAAAACTAGGACATTCGTATCTCCCAGTGAATGCTTTTCTGTTTTATACTGTTATATACACTTATAAATTTGGATTGTTCAAAATTCAACCAAAATTACCTTTACAGCAATTCAAATAACAATGTATGTATGTATTAAATAGACAAACTTAATCACATTTTTTTTTCAGATTTAACATGAATGAAAACTCCATCACATGGGTTTGACTACAGAATTTAAAAAATGCAATTGTAAAACTGTTACTTTAAATGTTTTGCATTGAGCAGGTGATCACTGATTACTATTTTTTTAAGCTTCTATATACTTTTATCACCGAATGATAACGTTGACCTTGACCTTGTCAAATGTCAAATTAATGTGAATTTCTGTCCAGTGACCACTGATTACTAAACAATACTTTAGTTTTTGACACATTTGAGGTATATCTGAGATAAAATCACTTTATGTAATATTGGGTTTTACTCTAATTACAGGATAATGAATGTCTTTTCCATCTCTAAACAAAAACCAATACTTCACAACCATGGATGCAGCCATTACAATAAATATTGTCATGCCTGAAATCTATTCACATTGCTTTTTTTTCATATATAAGTTAATGGTCACCCGAGTTTTGCAATATTTTAATGTATTCAACCCTTTTTGACTCCACCAATCAGCCAAGGGGGTCATTCAGGCCAAACATGTACATACCATCAAGCTGTCTTCCAAAGCTGATAATGTTTACCATTACCAAGTTAGAATGAATTTCAAACAAATGATGGTAAAACATGTGATTTTCCTATATAAACTATAGTAAATATTGCCCTTCCTCGGGGGACCATATAATTCACAACTGTGGTTGACCTTTGATCATGAAAGTTTCCTGCCAAATTTCATTGAATTTGGTTTGGCAGTTTAGGAGAAGTAAAAAATGTAGCCTGTTTACGGTTGGTAGGTCACTAGAGACTTTGTGTCATGTGACCTAAAAATAAAGCTTGGTATACCTCATTACCTCATAAAGGCAAGGACAAGATATTTTGAAGTTGAAAGCCATACTATATAGGTATACTTTGTCAATATTTATACTGTTTCTGTGAAAAGGGTGGAGAAACAGAGTATGCATGGCCAGAAATCCACTGAGAAGTTGTTCAAAAAGGGGGATAACTCTTATACAATTGTCACAAAGGTGGCTTGTGTCTTTAATACCCCAGTAGGCCTAATTTGTCAACATTATTATAAAGTCTGTAGAAGAAATCCACTTTACATTTCAATTAAGTTAAGTTACAGTCATTAGGAACAAAAATCTACAGCAACTCTCATAATGACACTTTTGATTTCAGCTTTGTGTTCTCTCATTTTCTTCTATGCTAAGTAATACTATTTTTTGTTAATATCTGACAACTTCAATATTTTTGGTGACCATATCAAAATGTGACAAAGTAAAAATTGTTGAAGTGTTCAACATTGAATCAGTGAAAGAGTTCATTTCTTTGATTCAAAATTATTACAAAAAAGAACTGTAAGTGCATTTTCTCTAATTAAATAAGTGGTTGCCATGGCAACCAAAATGCAAATAAACCATTTTTTTTTAATTTCATAATAATGGTATCATTGAAAATGTCCATTCATTACTACTATTAGGAGATGAATTGAAATGTGGTTAAAAAGTTCAATTTATATATAAATGTATATACATTGTTTTGTGAGAAAAAATGTGCGGAAACATGTCAGAAATCATGAAAAAAATGGGAAAATTTGAATCATTATACCAAAAGCGCCTCTAAGTTGCCAGCCAATTTTATTTTTTAAACTTACCCTGTAGACATCTAACGAAAAGAAAATCATATGCAATACTCCATATATGGTTGTTGATTCCAACTAAGGTCAACCAAACTTTGTCATATTTTGATATTTTTTCAGTTAGAATTCCTTGCTGTATTCAGGTTACCATAGCAACAGTTTGTAAATATTGCCAATTATATATTTTTTTAATCAAATGATTAAGGGGGGGGGGGGGGGGGGGTCACCATTATTAAATTTTGGCTGTAAATACTTTAATCTCACTGTTATTAAGGATCCAGAGATACTCTAAATTCTAAAAATTTGATGTAATCGATGTGTTATTTGAGCCTGTAACTAAGGAAGTCATATTGCTTGGATACGGAACCACAGACATAATTGAAATTACATTTTTGTTATTCATATCCATCAATTATAACATAATTCAACATTTAAGGTCACTTTTTCTAAAATCTATTTTTTTTCACTTTCCACCTAATGCTCGATGCTTGCTGACATCCACTCTTAAAGACTAGGATATATTACCAGGTCAGGACATTCAGAATGGCATTAGAACAATCTATGGTAATCATAGCATCTCTGACATCATTAACTGTGATATAAATACTGGATAAGGAATTGTTACATTCGGCATTAATGTTAGGAAGATTTTTTCCATTTAAGTCACAAACTGTGGACTACGCACAAAAGAAATTATTGAATGAGAAAGTTTTCTCACAGTCATCTGAGGAAATGTTATCATTATGAAGCAATGGTGGTATATGAAATTTACCAGAGCTGGGCAATAGTAGCTTGACAGTTTTCCACCATTGTTTATCACTGACTTTGTTAAATTTATGTCACCGGGGTGTGGAAATAATACCAGAGACACAGAGCTTGTTCGTTTGATAGTTTAATCAGGTCCTGAAACCTACAAAGACGAGACAAACATTTACTCACAAAGTCTTCCAAATCGAACACACTCACCCAGTCTCGAACGCGAGTTCCACACACCATTCACCATTACTACTATGTCAACTTACAAGGCTTCTATATGGCGACAAATTCAACTCGGTCATCTCTCGATGACCGATGCTAGTGCTTTGCGCTGCTGGACCGCTTGCGCCGATGTCCAGCAATGGAATGATAGCTATAGGTAGAGAGATAGAAAGCCAGAAAGGAAGTTACGTAGACAGGTGTGGGAACGCAACGAGCGTGCAATGCAAGTGCAGGTGTTAATTGCTGAGTTGCGTTCATGCTGATGTCCATGTCACGTCGGACTGGTCCGGCTACTTTGTACACATACCTTACATTCCACAGGACAGGTACTTTGACAGGATAATATAAACAACATGTCACGTACACAGGGACTTGACGCACACATACACAATGCATACTTATGTATACATGGACAGGTATACAACGTACAATACGTATACTATGTTATATATATATATATATGAATATGTATATAACACCTGGGTTACATTTACAAAGTTATTAATGTAATATAGAGAAATATGTTAGTTTCGCGTTCTTGATGGTTATAACACATATTTACGGAGTCGACGAAACTTCGCCCAGTGAACTTCAGTAAGGGTATGCTTAGCTTTTTTTATGGAGCGTTTTCGTTTTCGAATTAACCATCTTAACTCATTAGATAGCCTAGATGGTTCATTAGATCTGATGATGACTTCTTTATTCGGGATAATTTTGGCAGAAGCAAGCAAGCAAGATATCTAAGAATGTTTTAACAGCATAATCAATGTCTTCGAAATCTTTTAACAAATTCCAGTTAACTGAACTGAGTATTCTCCTAAATAAATCATACTGTCCTAGGTCAAAAAGTCAAACATTACGTTACGTATATGCTGTTCTAGTTTTGGAATATAAAAAGAGCCGTAAATTGGACAGTGGTATCTAATTGGTTGGTCGAGGAAGCGTTCTCCAACATAGCATTTGCTAATAAGATTATCGCTACTAGTGCAGACAATATCGAACAATGACTCCGATGCTTCTATATAAAAAAAATTGGGATTCAATAAGCTGGCATAGATTAAAAAAACAAGTATATCATATAAGTGGGATGAGAGGTGGTCTACTAAAATATTTTAATTAAAGTATTATGTATTATGTGATACCAGATAAGACAAGGAAGTAAGCGAATGCTCGAGGAGGTGTCATAATTATGATAATAGATGTGGCCAAAGGCACTCTGGGCCACATAGGCAGGGATCGAGGCAGGGGAGGAGAGTGATATAAAAAAAACTCTGATTATTACAAAGTGAAGAACCGAATATGGAGAAAAGATGGAGTGACCAGACAGTTTTCAAGTGATTAGACAGATAATGGAATATGAAGTAAAATTACACAGTTTTGGAGTTTACACCATTATCACATGTTTCACTAATATGAACACAAACAGTAAAAGAAAAAAAACTTAATAGATAGAAAATAAATGTAGGATAATGCTAAATTCAAGATCGGAAGGTATATAAAAGGTGTAGATTTATACTAGGTCAGGTGCATAACACACAGAATTTATGTAAGCAGCATCATAAGCAGTATAGTAATACAAAGGGAGTGTATACTATGCAAATTAATGAAAACTCATTTGCTAAAAGTATAATATTTTCAATGTCACCTTAGACATGGAAAAATGTTATACTTCATTAGATTGTTATGCTATATGAACGTGACAAGGACAACATAATAAAAACAGAAGATCATTGAACATTACCAGATTATTTTTGCATATTTTGAGACACCAATATCCTTAAATACAATGGGAGGATAACACTGATTTTGTTCATAGCTATCGTATCATTACTATCAAGTAAAACGAACATTTATTGCGAAAATAGCAGTATTCGCTTCACCTAGTTGGACTAGACTTACTTTTATTTTCCAGTTTACAGATATGGTCATATACATTATTCATCTTCTCAACCATAGTCGATCTAATTACTTATCCGCGGGATTGTTGTATTTAGAATATTTAAACTTCTCATGTATAGTACATCTTTGTTTAAAATTGACTGTTCTGCAGGTCTGATCTGACTACCATCAGCTGACCTTGACCACGGGCACATGGCCACGTTACTATCGTATCCCTTTGAACACTTCATAAAACATGTCTGTATCCACGGGAGATTCGTCTGGATTACTACAATTATCTACCTTCTGGCAGATACGTGTATATGATATGCACGTCTCTGCTTCTGGGATGTTGTGTCTCCACCCCCTTGTATTGACTTCTTACTTCGTTTACCCTATGACTCAAGCTCATAACCCGTCTTTCTACTCTATGACTCACAACCAGTCACAGGTTTACTGGTTATGAGTTACAGGGTAAACAGGCATACATGTATATGTATCAAGTGTGTCACAGGTTATAAGTCATAGGTACATGTATACAGATATCTAACAGGTGGAAGAAAAATCGTAGTAGCGAGACCGGGGTTCGACCCCAAGATCCTACCAATTTTAGACGGACACTCTACCACTGAGCTACCTGGTCGCCGATGATCAACCTAGTCCAGTTTCGCAACATTCCTCCCTTCTGTTATCAAGTCTTCGTCTCCCCAAAGACAACAGGTTCGGATATCCCGTTGCTTTAGCCTCCTCCCAATGCTTTAAACAGGGATTTGCAAGCTCGCAAAATTTGTAACATGAGAAAGATAGTAGCCAGACCGGGGTTCAAACCCGAGACCCTGCAAACTCTAGACGTTTCCCAAATCTTTAATTGAAATAATTGTAGAACATACGTGTAAGTGTTTGCAGTAACAAGTTTTTTTTAACATTCATATTAATATATTTGGTGTATCAATCCAAAAATACTTCTTGATATGATACTGCCTTTTGGTCTGATTTCAATACACAGAATGTCAGATTTTTTAATCAATAGATCTGGCAACCTCACCTTCTTACAGGTCAAAGACCTTTGATGAGACTAATTAATGAGTATTCAGAGTTTCCTCTTACCCCATCACCGGAAGTTAGAGACTGACAAGCTCTCATATAGTTGTTGACTTTGGTTTAGGAACACATTCTCAAATGACATATGGTCATATGCTAAATTAAGGGTTATGTTTTCACTAATTTGAAGAGTTGTGCCCCTTTGTTTTCTTTCCTAAACATCTTATTCTAGCAGTTTGCCATTCATATTTGTTTCCAATTGTTCTACACCTCATTATATACATCTGATGATGATTGGAAGTGGGCGAACAATGGAATATGTTATTTTATTGAGTCGCATTGACTTAATTTTTTCCAATGCATCCACTTCAAAAAATCTGGAAGTTACAAAAGAGCTGAACCTTTACAAATCCATTTTAGTTTCGATGTCGGTAAGATTTTAACATTTTATCGTTATGGTTGTTTTACTTTCCATTGTTGGGGCAGATGACATATTTATATAAATCAGATATATAACTGCTCGATAGCAAGGTTTACACTTGGTTATTTGTATACTTAAAATTAATTACCTTTCTTTTAATAAAATCTCTGTGGTTATAGTCTCTCAAATGAGTCTTTACATTTCCTTCTGTTAAATATCTTCAAAAGTTTCTTCTCATTTCTTTCAGTTTCCAGTTTCCTTTTGGTTAAAAAATTGTCATATTTAGTGACATATATATAGAAATGCTCTGCTTCTTCCTTTTTAACAATAATTTTAATGAAATGTTAAGCTTGATTAAAACTTCTTATAATGTTGTTGGGCATTTTGAATTGGCGGATCTGTCAGATCAGCACATATTCAGTACATAGTCCAAGATAACATCCCTGTTGAATTGTTTTTCTTCTGTATCGCTAACTTGATGTTCGCAATCTATTCAAACTTTGTCTGGGGCATTATTTGGTTAGTCTAATTGCAAGAACCTTAAGGCACTATGCTGGCTCCAAAGAAGGAAGGATAGGACACAACGGGACGATTTTACAATGCAAAAACACATGCATTCTGTAGTGATGGTCTCAAATAGTGAAAGCTACTAGGTTTGGTTGAATGAATGGTCTTTACCTTCATTAAAGACCACTGGAGCAAGACATACAAAAACCTTGAAAATCTTCAACTGATTATTTGGCTTGTAGTATGCTGGTGAAGTGACAAAATATGTGTTAAAAGTCAATGCCACTAGTTCTGTCAAATGATAACCAGTTGGTTGGGATACTATATGTAGCTTAAGACATATTTAGTTAGGTTAAAGTTAATGTAACTATAGATAGAAAAATACTGCACATATCAATCAAAGACCATGTTTTCCCTAAATGAAAAATCATTAAAACCCAATGCTACTGGTCTGTATATATATATATATAAACTCTTCTGAATCACCTAGACGAGACGAAAGCGCTAGCTGCTGTGTCGTGTTTTTTATTCTTTTTACTCTTTACCAGAGTTGTGATTATCAAACCAAGGAAGCAAATGCTATGTATTCCATGCATTTTGAGCTTATGTTATATAAGAGACCTTTATGCCATACCCTGTTGAAAGTTTTTCTTATATTACAAAAACAGATCCAAGCTCCTTTTCCTGAAATTTATTTTTATAAGTTTTTTTTTGTTTTATTTTGTTTTCGTTTATCGTCATATTAACAACCAGTGTAATTTAGGAACGTGTCAGGTTTTGGAAGTGGAGGATGCTAGGGTACCCGGAGAAAACCATCTGCCTTCGGTCAGTAACTAGTAACTTCCCCATGTAGGTTTCAACCTCGCAACCCAGAGGAGGAGAGCTAGTGAAAAGGTGTCGGGACACCTGACCCATTTCACCATCGCGGTTATAAGGACGACCGAATACTATATATACGTGTATAATATGCCAACAATGGCAAATGTAGTCTACGATCAAATAACGTAGGTACATATACATCCTTATCAAACATTGACCAGATGTAGATTACGCCGATTGTAGTCACATACGGCCAAACATCACCTTAAAACAAGGTGATATCAACAATCCACTTAGAGAAATCAACTCAACACATATTTTCACAACAATATTACTGACAACTATATTTTATAAATAAGCAGCTTGTATGACGCCGGACTGGTGTTGGGTTAAGATACTTTGTAAAGATGATAATTATCACTAGCATCTGTAGAGACAGACTACATTTCTATCATTGACATCTGTAGGGACAGTTTAAACTACTGTCACTGACTACTGTGGGGATAGTCTACAATACAATCACTGACATATGTAGGAACACAATTACACCGCTATCAATAACATCTGTAGAGATAGTTTACACCACTTCACTGCAAGCAACGCCACTTGTGTCTGCTCAATGGCAAAGATGACACAGAATGTACAGCAGAGTTAAAATATGTTTACACATTGAATTTCAGATTTTTTTGTGATTAGGCGATCTTAAAAAATGTCCTTTAAGGCATTCATTTGTTTGTAGGTAAATATGTGAAATTGATCACGTGATGCTTATATACAGAGTTCTGCGTATACTGTTGATATGTATGACACAAGCGGCTTCATGTGACGCCCAGATATGTTTTCACCTTTAGGAGTGACCTATTCTCGTCATATGAGGTAAGATTATATTAATCTTTTTACTTTGATGTTCAATCTCTAGTTTAAAATATATATCAATATTCTGGTTTGATAAGAATATAAACATTATAACTACCAGTGAATAAAAGCATTCCTTTGGTGTAGTAGAAGGGTTTTAATTACCATTAATTCAGTCACCATGTTTTATTGACAATCCCGTCACCATGTTTATATACAATCTCATCACCATGTTGATATACAATCTCGTCACCATATTTTATATACGGCATGTTTTGTTACCATTAATCCAGTCACCATGTTTTATAGGGGCCGCGGTGGCCGAGTGGTTAAGGTGTCCCGACACTTTAACACTAGCTATCCACCTCTGGGTAGCGAGTTCGAAACCTACGTGGGGCAGTTGCCAGGTACTGACCGTAGGCCGGTGGTTTTTCTCCGGGTACTCCGGCTTTCCTCCACCTCCAAAACCTGGCACGTCCTTAAATGACCCTGGCTGTTAATAGGACGTTAAACAAAAACAAACAAACCATGTTTTATTTACAATCCCGTCACCATAATTTATTTATCACTTACCCCACCACCATGTTTAATCAACCATTAAGCCGTCACCATTTTTTAATTTACCATAATCTCTCTTAATCTTGTTTTATTTGCCATTAATTCCGTCATAATTTTTCATTTACTATCAATTCCGTCACAATGTTTAATTTACAATCTCATCACCATGATTTATATACAATCAAGTCACTATTTTTAATTTATAATAATCCAATCATCATGTTTTATTGACCACTAATCCCGTCACCATGTTTTATTTACAACTCATCACCATGTTTATATACAATCCCGTCACCATGTTTTGTTACCAATAATCCAGTCACCATGTTTTATTTATCACTTACCCCACATCCATGTTTAATTAACCATTAAGCCGTCACCACTTTTAATTTACCATAATCTCTCTTCATCATGTTTTAATTGCTATTAATCCCGTCATAATATTTCATTTACTATCAATCCCGTCACAATGTTTTATTTACCATTCATCCTCACCATATTTTATCTACAATCCGTCAGCATGATTATTTTACTATTAATCCCGCCACAATATTTTATTTACTATTCATCTTGTCACAATGTTTTATTTACTATTAATCCCGTCACCATGTTAAATTTGCTATTAGTCTCGTTATAATTTTTTTAACATTAAATCTGTCATTATGTTTTATTTGCCATTAATCCCATCAATATGTTTTATTTACCATTGATCCCGTCACCATGTTTTATTTACCATTGATCCCGCCACCATGTTTTATTTACCATTAATCCCGCCACCGTGTTTTATTTATTGTTTCAGAGTATACAGTAGAGTTAGAAACTACTAAAACAGTGAAATTCAGAATAGTTTTTTTGATTAGGTGATCTTGAAAAATGCCCTTGAAGGCATACATTTGCTGGTAGGTAATTATGCGAAATTGATCACGTGATGCTTATATACAGATTTCTACGTATACACGTATCATACCGTTGATATGTATGACACAAGCGGCTTCAAGTGACGCCCCGATATACTTTCTCTGAAATCTCCTTTAGGAGTGACCTATTTTCATCACACGACGTAAGATTATATTAATCTTTTACGTTATGTTAAATGTTCTGGTGTGATAAAGATATAAACATTATAACTACCAGTGAATAAAAGCAATCTTTTGATGTAGTGGGAGGGATTTAGTTACCATTAATTCAGCCACCATGTTTTATTGACAATCTCGTCACCATGTTTTATTGACAATCTCATCACCATGTTTTATTTACAATCTCGTCACCATGTTTTATTTACAATCCCGTCACCATGTTTTATTTACAATCTCATCACCATGTTTTATTGACAATCTCGTCACCATGTTTTATTGACAATCTCATCACCATGTTTTATTTACAATCCCGTCACCATGTTTTATTTACAATCTCATCACCATGTTTTATTGACAATCCCGTCACCATGTTTTATTGACAATCTCATCACCATGTTTTATTTACAATCTCGTCACCATGTTTTATTGACAATCTCGTCACCATGTTTTATTGACAATCTCGTCACCATGTTTTATTGACAATCTCGTCACCATGTTTTATTGACAATCTCATCACCATGTTTTATTTTACAATCTCGTCACCATGTTTTATTGACAATCCCGTCACCATGTTTTATTGACAATCTCGTCACCATGTTTTATTTACAATCCCGTCACCATGTTTTATTTACAATCTCATCACAATGTTTTGTTTACAATCCCGTCACCTTGTTTTGTTACCATTAATCCCGTCACCATGTTTTATTTATCACTTACCCCATCACCATGTTTAATTAATCATCAAGCCGTCACCATTTTTAATTTACAATAATCCCTTCACAATGTTTTATTTACCATTCACCCTGCCACAATGTTTTATTTACTATTAATCTCGTTACCATGTTTTATTTACAATTAATCCCGCCTCCATGTTTTATTTACAATTAATCCCGCCACCATGCTTTATTTACCATTAATCCCGTCACCATGTTTTATTAATCTGGTCTCCGTGTTCTATTTACCATTAATGCTATCACCATATTTCATTGGCTATTAATCATGTCACAATGTTTTGTTTTACGTTTTTGCATTAGAATGACAACTTTTAATAAAACATGGCTATAAAAAGAAAACATATTATAAGATACCGAGGCCACAGTGGATTTGCAACATCATTAATAACATCACTAGTGAATTCGAATCTATAACATCAGAAATAGCATCACTTGTTCATTCATCATGAATTTCATATATAACGAATACGTAGTATCATGCATATACTCACTTATGAATTGTTTTCAAATAATGTCGAGTAATGTAGAAAGTTGATTTATTTTCTGCTTTTAGCAAAATTATATGCATTGAAACAGAAGGTATTTCATGTTTACATTAGTTCCCCTCAGCGTTGAGGCGCCCTTTCACATCCCCAGTGGTGACAAAGCACTCTCGATCCGGCACAAAGACACTTTGGTAATAAAGAAGGAAGTGTAGTAAGGGGCGATAACTCTGTTATCGTTCCTTACGGAACGTAATGATAGTATGAGAAAAAATGGCACATGCAATTTCAGGAGGTTTTGAACCATTGTAATACTCGATTGTAAAGGCTCAATCTAGGTCTGGATGTATCTGGTATCCCTGTGGAAATTCGTATTTATGAGACTATTTTGGGTCAAACATGCCAAAATCGTCATTTTGACTAAGAGGTTCTGTTTAAATCGCCCCTCAAAATACAACAAAAAAATCCAGAAACATATATAATGTACCTGTAAATAGATAAATGTTTCCTGAAGGAAATGGTCTTTTTAGTATTTCGATATCTTTTACAGAACGGTCACAAGATTGTTGTGAAAATAGCCTATTTGTTCGACCTTCTCAGTATTTTTCCACTCAACAGGGGTATTTTACTATAAATAGACCACCTGTTTTGATGACGTACATAACGCCATCCTGAATTCATCGGGTGTTGTCTCTGAAACGATTCCTCGAGGAGTTCCGAATGGAATAACACCTGGGGACTTCACGCCGCTTACTCGTTCAACTCAAGGCTTTAGCTGCAGTCAAAGCGAGTTGTATTACATGTTCCCGTCAGGACCAGAACTTTTTAATATTATATCATATCAAAACTGACGTTGGAGGTAATAGCTGTTCTACGTTGACCAAATTTGTTGCTTGACAGGCTCAGTATTCATCGTCAACCAAGACCAGCGTTCAATTATTTTCGATAAGAATTCTAAACTCGTTAGTCGTAAGCTTCCAGTAGGCTCACTCTGATATATGCCTACACGTCTCTGGCCTACTGTAGATGATATACGTGTTCATTAACGTTATAAAGACAGGCGACGTTTAAATATGTAATATTTATTTTCTGTATTGTTTGTTTGCTTAATGAAATTGCTTTTTCGTTAGGTGATGCATGTTTATGTTTTGATATCTTGATCAGCTGATATTTTTATGTCGAGTAGCAACGTTTCGAGAATCATATCACAGGCATCCCTAGCCTAGCTTACGATGACACGAATTTTCAAGGAACTAGAACTGTACATGTACATGTACGTCACTACACACTAGCAGGTATATTTAACAATTTGTTTTCAATAATTTATTAGAAGTTTTTTTTACTCAAAATTTTAATGAAATATTTATATTCAAGTGCTTTAAATTTTGAAAATAAAAGTGTCTGGCCTGCCCCTTTTTTAGATGGTTCTTAGGACAGGGATCAAATTATATCATCTTTTGCATTAATAAATGAATAAAGTAAATTTTCAAATACATTTTCCTCAAATACCATACAGCATATTTAAACCTTTCACTTTCATGCAACAAAGAAAGCTGTCCCTGACATTTATGCTAAAATATTGTCAATTATTATGTCGCATTAAGTTAGAGTAAGTTATTTTTGGTGTGAAACCATGTTATGTAATATTTTTCTAATAGTTTGATTTATAATTCATTTTTTTATATATTTTTTTGTTATTTTTGACGACATTTTAAATGCATAAATACATAAGAAACACACACACAAATCACAACAATTCCAATAGCTATGGTTTACATAATCATAATATCATCTTCACATCATCAATATCACTAGATCTTTCTTCATCATAATCTCATCATCATCACAATCTCATCATCATAATTATAATATCATCATCATAATCATAATCATCATAATATCATCATCACAATCTCACCATCATAATCATCATCATCATAATCATAATCATCATCACAATCTCACCATCATAAGCATCATCATCATCATTATCTCATCATAATCACAATCTCATCATCATAATCATAATCTCATCTTCATAATCATAATCATCATCATATTAGTCATCATAGTCTCATCATAATTTTATCATCATTCTAATCTCATCATCACCCTCATCATCCTCATCATCATACTAATCATCCTTATCTCATCATCATAATCATCATCATCATCATCCCACCATCATAATCATTATCATCATAATATCATCATCATCATAATCATCATCATCATCATCACAATCATGCCCATCATCATTAATATCATCATTATCATCATCATCATCAATTAAACTATGGTAAGTACATATAAAACCATAAATACTCTTATACACGTGTAAATATTCTGATCAACATACATACACCCTCACACTCACATACATATTCAGTTTCCTGGTAGCCTGATCAATCCTGTCGAGGGCTCAGTTTCTGTGTTGGTCATATCAACTCTTGCCACGTCAACTGAGTCATCGGCACCATTGAGCAGGCTCCACACTGATTACACCAACTACATCTAGCATATACACACAAAACATACACACACATTCAAAACAATATCATATCCACATGTACATTTTAATAATTCATTTCATTATCAATTATGTTGTATATTCCTGTTTGTTCGATCAAACCAAAAAGCATTGACTGTTTATTCACTGCAAAGGGAATAGTAAGAACTTCTAATAGTGTTTCAAAATTTGTCAAAAAACTTTGTACTTCATTGCATTCCCATAAGATATGAATAATTGTCTCCCTTTCTGTAATACAAAAAGTACAGAAAGGGTTATTTGTAAGACCAATCTTGTAGATATAAGAGTTAGTTGTTAATATTTGATGGTTTATTCTAATTTGTAAAGATTGAAATTTTGTATTATTAGTTACCCGAATGGAAGACAGTATATCTTTTTCCATGTATTACTATTGAATTCAAATATAGTTCCCCATTTTATTTGAGCAGATATATTGGTATTTGGTCTAATGAGCAATTTATAAAGTCTTGAGATCTTTTTTTCCTTTTTCGAAATGATTTCAAGACCTGACGGTATGATTGGATGTTGCAGAACTTTGTTTGGAATCTGATATTTTTTTAGGTAGTTCTTTATACTTCTTACTAATCCATGGTATTGGAGATAATTAGATATGTCACTATATAACTCACAGAATTCATTGAAAGAGAAAAAAGAATGAAATGTCTTTTCCTTAACTAGATCATCAATTATCATTATTCCTTTCTTAAACCAATTGTGAAAAAAAAAGTTTTTTTATCAAGTTATATTCTTATTGTACCATAAAGGTGATTTAAGCACAGAATCATTATTCTTATAGAGTTCTTCTCTTATTCTAAGTTTGTACCATGCCTGAAAAACTTCTTTCCAGAAAACATTTTTGCAATTGGTTTGAATTTGTTTAATATATTCGTTACCAGAATTTGCCAAAATATGAAGATTTACCTGAGTTTGTAGAATTTCTAACCATTTCCCTTCTGATTTGAAAATCCTTCTTATCCAGCCAATTTTTTAAGATTCCATAAAAGCTATCAAATTAACCATTTTAAGTCCACCATCAAGATACTTTTGAATACTTACATCTCTCTTAACTTTGTCAGTATCTCCATTCCATAAGAAATTAAAAAGAATTGAATGAAGCTGTTTTATGAATTTCTCTTCTGGATTTGGTAAGAAAATGAACAGATGATTCAATTGGGATATTAATAAAGATTAAATTATACTGATTTTTCCAAGTGGAGTGAGCTTCCTTTTACTCCAATTTTTAATTATAGCTTTAAGTTTAATTAGTTTTTGATCAAAATTCATTTTAAGTATTTGATGTAGATCTACATGAAAGTCAATTCCAAGCAGTGTAAAAATATCCAACCCCATTTAAAATTCATATCAGGAAGAAAGACCTCATCACTTTATTTTTTACTACCTATCCATACCACTTTAGTTTTACCCATATTAACTGTTAAGCCAGATAATTTTGCAAAAATATTCAGTTCTTTAACAGCTTCCTTCAATGATTTTTCTGTTACACCTAATATTAATGAAGTGTCGTCTGCATATTAAGAATTTAGAATAGGACAGTTGTTAATATGTATACCCTTTATATTATTATTTTTTCTAAAACGTATGGCCAAAATTTCTACACAGAGAATGGATATGTAAGGAGAGATTGGGTCACCTTGACGGCATCCACGTTTAATATTAACAAATGATGATAAATTACCTCCCTGATTTATAGCAGAATTGGTATTAGTGTAAAACATTTTCTTATATCATTACCAGATTTGAAACAATTTAGGACTTCATCAATAAACCTCCAAGAAACCGAATCAAACGCTTTTTCAAAATCAACTAGTAATAACATTCCTGGTATATTGTTTCCCTCTGTATATTGCATGATATCGTAGATAAGTCGAGTGTTTTCTCCTAAAATCCTGTTTGATCAGAGTTTATTAATTTGTCTAAAACTCTTTTAAACCTATTAGCTATTGAGCCTGAAGCAATTTTGTAAACGATATTTAAAAGTGAAATTGGTCGCCAATTCTTTATAAAATATTTTGATTTATTTGCCTTAGGTATACAAGTGATAATGCCCTGGCGCTGTGTAACGGATAATTTACCTTTTATATAACCATAATTTATAGACCTTACAATGAAATTTCCTATCTGTTTCCAGAAACATTTGAAAAACTCTGAAGTAAATCCATCCGACCCAGGGCTCTTATTATTTTTCATGTTTTTAAGTGTTTGTGCTGCCTCATTAAGAGTTATCATACCATCTAAACAAGTTGCCTCTTCTTCATTTAATTTAGGAATATCATAATTTTCCAGAAAATCATCCAAGTTAACTTCACTAATATCACTATCAATCCCATATAATTG
This sequence comes from Pecten maximus, assembly GCF_902652985.1. Lineage (NCBI taxonomy): Eukaryota > Metazoa > Mollusca > Bivalvia > Pectinida > Pectinidae > Pecten > Pecten maximus. The sequence goes on from NC_047033.1 coordinate 26,577,276, forward strand.
TTCATAAAAAGATTTAACATCATCTAAAATATCCCCTTGTTCTGTAATTACTTCCCCATTATCTCTCTGTAACTTTAGAATTACTTTTGACATGAACTTCCTATTTTTTAGACTGCAAAAATAGTTTGTTGGTATTTCACCGTCCTCAATCCATAATGCTTTTGCTCTTATTATACTTCCCTTAATTCTATATACTGTAATTATTTTTTTCTTACTCAATTTTCCCCAATCTCCATTATTCTGACTTTCCATCTGCTGTATTTCATCTCTGAGATTTTTTTCAATTAAAATGTTTTTTTTTTTTTAAAGATGAGTAAGAAATTGTTTTTCATCTAATTTCCATTAAAAGGGTTTCTAAAAATAGCTGATCGTCTATAACCAATTGTAAATCTATGTCTGGGATATTATTTATCATTTCAGGATTGTATAAAGAAAGACAATATTGGGCTTTTATTTCTTTAATGGTATTATTTATAATACCAAGATAATTTTTGTCATGCAACAGTGAACTATAAAATTTCCACAAACCTCTACCTTTTTTAACTCATTAAATTTCAATGTATTTTTTTGGAAGGAATGGTCAGATCTGTAACCGGAATCTATGCCTGAATCAAAAACACTTGGTAATATGCTTACAGATACTAAAAAGAAATCTATGGGTCTTGCCTGTTTTATTGGTCTACTCTTCCGCCAATTATATCTTGAAATATCAGGATGTTGCTCTCTGAAGACATCAACTAAATTAAAATTTTCTATAATTTCTAAAACCTTCTCCTTCGGATTGTTAACCTGTTTGTAGTTTTTATCGGAATCTAGATTAGGGTCCAGCACCAAATTAAAATCACCACAAATCAAACAATAATCATTATTTAATTCAGAAATGGTTTCCTCTATTTTTTCATAGAAAGAAGGACTGTCTTAATTTGGCCCATACAATGTAATCAAAGTTGTTTTGTTCCCTTCAATTTCTAAATCCAATGCTACAAAAATACCTGTCAAATCCTTTTTTTCCTTAATTACCTCCACATCAAAATTATTATTAATGAGTATTGCTGTCCCCCTGGGATTAGATTTAAACGAATTGAAATAGCAGTTATAGCCCCATTCTGTTTGTATTACATTCTCTATTTCTTCTGTGAAGTGCGAATCCTGCAGACAATAAATACTATACTTTTTGTCCCTTAAATAGCTAAAAGTATCCTTCCTGGCAATTTGAAGTTAATATTGTAATACCCTCCATAATGTTTGGAAACGTTTCATTTTCTAAAAATCAACCGCTTTAGTCCTAAAGGAACAACCAGTTATATATATATAATAATATATGTAAAAAATATAAGATATGATCATGCTACGAATCTAAAATGAAAACATGTCGGGGACAAACTCGGAAACTATATACTTGTTTCTATACGTACCAGCCATTAAAATGGGTGAAATATAACCAACTTATCATTTCTAAGATATGTGGGATACGATAAAGACGACAAGATAAACCTAGATTAAAACCTCCTAAATACAACTTTACATTGAAAAATCTTATTGGAAAGACAGACAAAAGAAATGAGATTAAGATTAAAGAAAGAAAAAGAAGTTGAAAGAGACACAAGGAATAGGAAAAAGAAAACATTATAAAATTTTCCAAAGAGAAGGTAGAAGGACCACTGTCTCACTATCAGCTATACGCATTCATCTTATAATACTGTCACCTGAACTCTACATCACCATTTACGCCTCTGACAACCACATGTATCCACCGTTCGTCGACTCACCGGAAGTTAGCAATACAACCCGAAATTCATTTGTGCGCATAATTGAGATTATAAAGCCAAAACCGGACAATATATATCCGGCGTATCTTGACTATTATAGAAAAAAAAAACATGAATTGTTTTTTACAACCTGTTTTTTTTTTTTATCTTTTTGTTTTAGATAATTATGGATATATCTCTAGTATTCATAAAGGGTAGTTCACATCAACTTTCACATTACATATATCTAATGCATTGTGCCACTATATCTCATTCACCAGTACTGTATAATTCTTGTATCTATAAAAGTCTGAAACGGCGTGTTATTTTTTTTATTATTTGAAATGCATATACTAGTTTCTCTATTGAATTACCGTTAACTAGTTATTAATTATTAGCATCACGGTATGCGTACATGTACGAAGGAACACAGATCGAGATGGAAAACACAGTATGATATACTGAATAATTAAAAAGGGAAACACATAAATGAAAACCTTGAAATAGAATGTGTAAAAAGGCGGTTATATAGATATATATCTGATCAATCTAAATGTGCAAAACTATGTATCTGCCCGTTTAGGCTAATTACTTGTTACTGCACATATAAAGTCAATGATCGCACAGATATCACTTACGTGCGAAATTGCTGTCATCCATCAGGGAAGCTTCCGACAAAGTAGTGTTGTATAATAGTCTCCGTTTTTTACCATTTTTCAGTAAAATCTATGCTCCAGGTACGTTCTTCACAGTTTAGTTCAAAGGCTTCCTTCAGTCTTTGCTGATTTCTCCTGGTTAAGTCCTCCATGATATAACAACCCGAACCTTTTAGCACTTTCCTTTGTTTTATGACCTCAATTTTCTGCATACGATGTGTAAATTTGCAAATCACATTTCGCGGTTTTCCCTGTTGGTAAGCTCCAAGTCTGTGCGCCAAATCAATATCTCCCTTACTTATTACAATTTTCAATTTGTCCTTCGCTAGTTTCATGATCTTCGCGACGCATTCGTCCACCGTTTCATTCCTGTTGGTATCCTCTAATCCCACAATGCGAATCGAGTTTTCCCTTCCATGTTGTTCGAGGTCATTTTGTTAATTTTCCAACTCCCAATGTTTATCCTCCGCGTCCGCCAATTTTTGTTCTAATTTGGTGACTGGTTTTTTTCATATCGTCATTCTGCTCTTCAAGGTCAAACACACGACCCTCCAGTCTTTCGATCAACTCTCTGTTTTCTTTTTTCCTCCTCCTTCAGACTTTTCATCTGAATTCTCATGTCATCCTTGAGTGCAGTAAGTATATCAAAAATACTATCAAGTTTTTCATCCGAAGTCAAGTGTGATTTCCCTTTGGAGATATCACTAAGCCTCCAAGCAAAGGAAGTTTTGATACCTTTACCACCGCTCGTGCTAGCACTCCTGGTAGAAGCCATATTCACAAACAGTACAATTGTCACAAAATATACACGAGGAAGGTCAAGGTCAGCGGACCTGAGCAGAGAGGGTGTTTTTTGTCTCCAAACAAAATCACTACATATCGATGAAATGTCGACAGTTTTTGCCAGATGTTTGTACTGTGGATCTTGGGAGTCCTATAGTTCACATTGGTGGTACTTATAGCGAAAATTATTATCCGTATGCAGATATTTGTGGAAAAACAACTTTTGGACTAGAACAAATCTCACTATGGTTCGGTGAACACTATACTGACAACTATCAGCTATACGTGTACTTGATTACATATAGGTAGTCTCACCTGTACCGTATATACACGTTGATTTATAATTCATTTCAACTTATTGAAAAAGGTATTATATAATTATAGAACAAAAGTTTACAAAATCCAAGAGTTACCATGATTTAACTATTACAATTTTACAAAATACAAAATGTAGTCTACTTAGAAAAGTCACCTGCAGACAGGTAGAAATAAGTAAACTTTCAAATATCTCTGCTTCAAATACCATACAAACATGTTTAGACCTTTCGCCTGGCATGCACCGAAGAAAACAATGTGTGAGAAAGCTGTCCTGACAAATTTTTACTAAAATATTGTGAATTATTATGTCGCATTAACTTAAATTCAGTTATTTTGGCTGTGAAACCATGAAGTATATTTTTTTTTCATCTTTTGAATTAATTTCAACTTATTGCAAAAGGTACCATAACATGAATTGACAATATTAAAGATTGATCCAGATTTAATTATCACAATTTTACAAAAAAAGTTTTCTTCGAAATGTCATCTTCACACAGGTAAAGACCAGTTGCACAGGGACTGGTGTAAACATCTCGCAATGTTATGTTTCGATTTTGAAGCTGAACACAAATATTTACATCAGGAAGCGCGTTCTAATTGCAGGTCTCGGATGGCAGTTAATTTCCCTCTGTGTTAGACTGCTAGGGAAAACATGAATTGGAATATTTTAATTATTCTTTTCATATTGCAGAACGTTTCGCTCAATTTAAAGCTTTTATATATACTGAAACGAAAAAGAAACGCAACTTCAAATTGTAGGTTTAATAAAATAATACTTGTGAGCATTATGTTTAAATTTCATATGTAATAGTTAATATTGAATATTGATGTAACATCCTTTAAATGTTTAGAGATTTTTAAGAACAGGTCACTTTGCTAGAAGGTCATGATTGGTAGTACCCTACGTGAATCCAAGTTGAAATGGCAGCAGTTTTGAAACCGTGCCCTAATATCGTGTGTGTCCTCCTCGAACAGTTATCACATCTCTAATTCTTTGTTGCATTGAGTTCATCAGGGCATTGACTTTCCGTATTGGAATGTTATTCCATTCTTGGACGAGTGCATTTGCTAACTGAGGGAGGGTATTTGGGGGGTTACGGCGATTTCGAATTCTTCTGTCTAATTCATCCCACAAATGCTCGATTGGGGACAGGTCGGGGCTATATGGAGGCCAATCTATAGGAACAATGTTCTGTGTCGCAAGAAAGTCTCTACAGACTCTTGCAACGTGTGGTCTCGCGTTATCTTGCTGAAAGGTTAGATGATGCTGCCTAACAAACGGCACAACATGGGGCCTAAGGATCTCATCCCGATAGCGTACGGCCGTTAAATTCCCATTGACTATCACCAAAGGCGTCTTCAAACCATGGGAGATTCCCGCCCAAACCATAACTGATCCACCCCCAAATCGGTCGTGTTCCAAAACACAGGCGTCAGCAAAACGTTCGCCTCGACGCCGGTACACACGTTGACGGCCATCTGCTCGAAATAACGTGAATCGAGATTCATCGGTGAAGAGCATAGACCTCCAACGTCTCATAGGAAAACGTCTGGGCATATGTGCCGTTGCCCATTGCATACGACGTGCTCGACGTTGCGGTGTTAGTGGTAAACCAACGTACTGTCGCCTTGCACGCAAATTAGCCTCACGCAGTCTGTTGATCACTGTTTGGGGATGAATTCGACGGTTATGATTACCAATCGTATTCCTTGCCGTTTCAGCGGCCGTTAATCTCCTGTTACGCAGGTGTGCCAACCTAAGAACCCGGTCTTGACGTCGCGACGTTACGCGTGGACGTCCTGATCTCGGCTGGTCATCGACTCTTCCTGTTGCGTTAAGACGTGAAACTAATCGACTAATAGTCGATTTGTGAACTCTGAATTGTCGAGCGACGTGAAGTTGCGTGTTCCCTGCCAGAAGCATCGCTATAGCACGTCCTCTATCAACCTTTGATAACCGTGGCATAATTGTAAAAGGAATTATTGTTTGCAAAAATATTGGCGATGATGTGGCTCAATGTTAGTGATGAATTGATACTGGTTTGAATGAAAAAAGAACGCATATGTTTGTACAGGCACGGTTTTTGATGTTTTTACCGCGCCGGAAGTGCATAGGTCTCTAGTCACACTTGGGTGATTTTGAAGATTGGTATGGGTGTTAGGCAGGGTGCATTTTTTATTTTCGCGATTTTTATACAGATATGTATATTTAATACAAAATTAATCACAATTTTCCATGTTGCGTTTCTTTTTCGTTTCAGTATATTTGTAAAACACCATTTTTCACAATTTTCACTTATTTTATACAATTGTACTTGTGAGGTAGTTTATTAATATATTTACAAGAAGTATTAAAAAAACTGAGCAGTTATCCTACATATGTTTTACATATGACATGCGACGGACCTCCCATATGTTGTTAAGTGACGAAGTCTTATATGTAAACTTTATTTATTTTACAACTATTGCGAAACAAGTTATATCAACTTATATTAACCACATTTGTTGGCCCGGATGGAATCGTGCGAGAGGGGTCTTACTGTGGAGGAAGCAACGTGGTTGTGAAGGTAACCCCTATACCTTTTCACGTCCAATCAAGGAATCAAACCCAGGCTGCCTACGAGAAAGGCAAGTGTGCTACCACTGTGCCACCCGACCATCCGAGTGAGATCGTCACCAACTACTACAAAGTTACCTCACCTCAAAATGACCCTGGCTGTTCATGAAGTGATTATCCCAGCAAACAACAAAGCAAACATATTTCAGAGGTAGTCCTGGATGGCATGCGGACATATAATGTAGTGATTATTGGATGATTATTCATTGTTATGCTTTTGCAGATATTTCCCTTCCTATTCATGATCGATCAATTATTGATATGATGATAACTGATCATGAACTTTAAAGTGAGTCCCAACACTACTTAAAAAGTTGCAAAGTTTCACATAAAAAAATCGACATGGCCCACTGATACAGACAGTGATTCTGACTTTGATCTACAAGAAAAGTCTCAAAATGTCATTTTATTGAAATGGCTAAATAAATCCAACAGACAATTTTCCTTCTCTTATTTGTATCATTATGTTCTACTGGGGAATTCATACAAAAAGGGGATTTTCCTCGCGCAAGTATAATTTATTAACAATTTCCTATATGATAAATATTGGGGCGAGTCAATTCCAATCATATGCTGGATATTCTTACATGTATCTGAACAAGTAAATCTCTATTACTTTGATTTGTCCAAATTTAGATATTGCCCGATTGCCCGATTGCAATGAAATTGGGTATGTAGGTACATCATGGCACACAGGTTACTCTTGCAATATCACTTTAACTTTTTTATAAACAAAAATTGCCGCCATTTCCTGGCCCCTGATTGGTCCAAATTAAGATTTTGTCCGATGTTAATGAAATTTGATATGTAGGTACACCATGGGACACTGTTACCTCTTGTGACCTCATTTTCACATTTTAATAACCGTCATTAATGGCCTCTGATTTGTCAAAAATTTAGATGTTGTCTGATTTCAATGACATTTGTTATGAAGGTACATCATAGGACACTGGTCATGGTCACTCTTGTAATCTCACTTTCGAATTTAACAAAATGGCCATCATTTCAAAGCCTCTGATTGGTCCAAATTAAGATAATGTCTGATTTTGATGAAATTTGATATTTAGGAATGTCATTGGACACTGGTTTACTCTTGGAACCTCACTTTCACATTTAAACAAAATGGCCGCCAATTCCTGGCCTCTGATTGGTCCAAATTAAGATTTTGTCCGATTTTAATGAAATTTAATATGTAGGTACACCATGGGACACTGTTACCTCTGGTGACATCATTTTCACATTTTAACCAAATGACCGCCATTAATGGCCTCTGATTTGTCCAAAAAATAGATATTGTCTGATTTCAATGAAATTTGTTATGAAGGTACATCATAGGACACTGGTCACTCTTCTAATCTCACTTTCGAATTTAACAAAATGGCCACCATCTCAAAGCCTCTGGTTGGTCCAAATAAAGATATTGTCTGATTTTGATGAAATTTGATATTAAGTATGTCATTGGACACTGGCATAGGTTACTCTTGGAACGTCACTTTCACATTTAAGCAAAATGGCCGCCGATTTTTGGCCTCTGATTGGTTGAAATTTAGATACTGTTTGATTTCAATTTAATTTGGTATATATGGGTATGTATAGGGGTATTCGCATGCACTATTTGGGGACTTAATATTTCAACTTTATGAGTTTTGTTGCCTTTGGAACAACACCGAGTCTTCTAATTGATCGCAATTTAGATATTGAGCGATTTTGATGAAAACCGTGCTGAAACAGAGTTATCGCCCCTCACATCCGCATTCCGCTACTGTCACTGATGTCGTTATGCATTAACACTAAAATACTATATATCAATTATCTATATTGACTTGTTAAACAAAGTTGTTAAATACAAAAAGACGGATATGGAGTTGGATATAATTAGGCTGCAGTGCAATATCACATGGTAACTTAGACTGGAACGTCACTGCCTACATCTGAGACCACTTTCCCATTACTTTTAACTCTTTCAGCCAAGCACTGATTATTGATAACTGCCCGATACATCTTGTTTTTTTTTTCTAGTTTACGACCAAATTTTGTTGAATATCTTTCAAGTACTTTCTCACATATTCCGAATACCCTATAAGACCCTCCTAAGTCAAACATTTGAGCAGTTGCTACTAAAACGGCACGTAGAGTAAAGGTTAATTTAGGCAATCGTTTTTGTACTATACAGAACTAGTTATCCGTATGTATTAGTATGACGTCTCATGTTACAGGGAACGAGACTCGAAGTCACTTGGCAATAGTAGTAGATACAGAATAGTTATGAGTATGAGGGGCTGCTACAGGCTGCTGTTGATGCTGACAATGCTCACGTATACAGGTAACTCGATTGTCTATCAGCTAAATTAAACACTCAGAAATTGTAAAACACTAGTTACTATTGTTTTCATATTTCAATTAGGGTGTTATATCCCTGATGTTAGTACGTCCGTATATTACAGTGAGAGGTGATTATATAACCCTGATATAAGTACGTCCGTATATTACAGTGAGAGGTGATTATATTTCCCTGATCTCAGTACGTCTGTAAGCTACAGTAAGAGTTGGTTAAATAACCCTGACGTCAGTACGTTCCTATGTTACAGTTATTATTTTAGGTCAAATTTATCTTAATATCGTAAACAATTATTTCATAACAATATTTCTGACTATTAAAGGGCGTTTTAAATCAATCAAAAACAAATTATTTGAATCCAACATTATAGATATAGTAAGGATATCGATGTGTAGGGGAAGGATTATGCAACTCTGATGTTAGTACGTACATATTTAACAGTGAGAAATAATTATATAAACCCTGATGTAAGTACGTCCGTATGTTACAGTGAGAGGTGATTATATAACCCTGATGTTAGTACGTCTGTATGTTAAAATGAGAGGTGATTATATAATCCTGATGTTAGTACGTCTGTATGATACACTAAGAGGTGATTGTATATTAAATCATAATGTCCGTTTGTTACATTGATGGGTGATTTTATAACCCTGATATTAGTACGTCCGTATGTTAAAGTGAGATGTGATATATAATCCGGCTGTAAGTACGGCTGTATGTTACAGTGAGAGAGAGATGATTATATAATACGGATGTATGTACGTCCGTATGTTATAGTGAGAGGTGACTATATAACCATGGTATAAGTACATTGTATGTCCGTATGTTACAGTGAGAGGTGATTATATAACCATTATGTTAACAAGTCCGTATGTTACTGTAAGGGATGAATTTATACACCTGATTTTAATAGTCTTTATGTTACATTGAGAAGTGATCATATAACCCCGATGTTAGTACGTCCGTTTGTTACAATGGAAGGTGAATTTATAATCCTGATTGTAATAGTCTTTATGTCACAATAAGAGTTGATTATATAACCCTGATGTTAACAAGTCCATATGTTACTGTAATTGGTAAATTTATACTCCTCATTTAAATAGTCTTTATGTTACAGTGAGAGGTACTTGTATATGTAACAGTGATGGAGGTCCAGTAGGATCGTTTTTGGCAAAAACAAATGTCTACAATGTGTATGCTATCATCTGTGACGAAGTCCCTGTTGGGTAAGCAATTTAAACACTTTAGTCTACGTTAACCACGCACACACCTAAGGCATCTTAACCACTCACGCCTCATTCCAGTAAACCACCATACGGCCCTATGAGTCAAACCGCTTATACACAACAATCAACTGAACCACTCACACCTTAGTCATCTTACCCACTCACACACCTTAGTTATCTCAACAACTCACACCTCTGTTAACTAAAGCCCTCAAACACCTCAGTCCTCCAAACCTGTCACACACCTAAGGCATCCTAATCACTCATACCTCATTCCAGTAAACCACCATACAGCCCTGTCAATTAAACAACTAACACACCACAATCACTAAACCACTCACGCTTCTGTCAACTAAACCACTTACACACAACAATCAACTAAACCACTCAAGCTTCTGTCAAGTAAACCACTCATTCTACAGTCATCATAACTACTCACATCTCAGTCACCTAAACCACTCACATCTCAGTCAAATATACCTCGCTCAAACTACAGTCATCTTAACCACTCAGGCAACTAAACCACTTATACGCCTCAGTTATATCTTAACCACTCAGACCTAAGTCAATTCAACCATTCACACATCTCAGTCAATTAAAGGACTAACCCACTAGGTCAACTAAACCACTCACAGCTCAGTCATCTTAACCACTAATAAACTTAAGTCATCTTTAATACTCACGCTCAGTCATCTAAACCACATCACAATCTAAACACATCACAGTCATTTTAACTATTCACGCCTCAGTCATCTAAACAACTCTCACCTAAGTCAATTAAAACACACAACAGTCGACAAAACCACTCACATTTTAGTCATCATAACCATTCACAACTAAGTCACCAAAAACACTTACACAACAGTCAACTAAACAATGCAAACAATGCAGTCTTCTTAACGTCCCACAGCTCAGTCTTTTAAACCCCTCACACTTACGTCAACTAAACCACTCACGGCTCAGTCTTCTTAACCACCTGTGTCAATAAAGAATGAAGTGTAGTAAGGGACGATAACTCGTTATCGTTCCTTACGGAACGTAATGATAGTATGAGCCAATTCGCGATTTTTGCCGGCTATTGTAGCGATTTGGGAGCGGAAGAAATGGCACATACAATTTTGATGGTCTTTTGAACCATTGTAAAACTCGGCACGATCTAGGTCTGGATGTATCTGGTATCCGTGGAAATTCGTATTTATGAGATATTTTTGGTCAAACATGCCAAAATTGTCACTTTGACCGGTAGCTTCTATTTAACCGGTCCTTAAAAATCAGCGTTTCAATCCAAAAATCTGAAACTCCAAACATAGCATGAAGAGATTGTTCTGAAGAAAAGGGTATCTTTCATAGAACGGCCACAAACGGGGATTTTGAAAAAGGGTCGTATTTTATCGAGAGGTGGCGGATGTTACGTCACAAGTCACCTAAATATCCAATCAGAAGGCCCGGATGCATTCACCTTCCTATTAAATCTTCTGCCCAAACGGGAAAAACCCACAATCTATTTTTGATTTGGTTCTGTGTTCCCTAGAAGCCCTGATTTTGACATCATAATGATATGCGTGACATTTTTTTTTATCTTTGATGGTATATGTAATTATTTATCGATTAGAATACCGCGAGTACATCTGTTACTAAGATGAACTTAGAGTTGATTGTTTGCTTGTTTTATCACCACGTGTATATATTGCAATCAGGATCGTTTTGAGGCTGGGTCTCCTTATAGTAGTGGGTGACTACCTCACTGAAAAACAACACACGAGAGACCCTAACGTATGCTTGCATAGATGCCAATTGATGTATCATAATCAATTAATGCGTCATATTCCAGAAAACTGAAGAATTGTGAAAATTATTACAGTGGTAACCCCCAAACCTTCAATTTCCTCGCGCCAGTATTAATATTTAAACGTAATTCAGAGTTTTAAATGTCCCGCGAATAAATTAAGTGCAAGTGATGAAATTAAGTGAAAGTGAGGAAATTAAGAGCAAGTGAAGGTATTTATGCTAAAGGAACGGAAATACAGGTTTTGGGGCTTACCAGTGTTATAAGATAACCAATAATCTATTAAGTCCCCCACAAAAAATTGACACAAATGTTATTCAAGGTCATGGAGTTTGCAACTGATCTTTTATTTTCCGATCGGTCAGCCAAGATGACCGCCACAGACTTATTTGCCTCTGACTGGTGAAAATTTAGATATTGTTTGATTTCGATTACCATTGGTATATGGTATATATTGCTATTAGGGGACTGCAAATTCCATTGCATGGGTATCGTTGCCATATCAAGGCTTCTGATTGGTCAATGTTTAGACAATGGATTTGGATGAAAAATGGTAAATAGGGGAATTCTAATTCAACCACATGGGATTAATTGCCAAAGTAACCACATGGAGGAATTCAATTGGTCAAATTTTAGATGCAAATTCAACCTCACGGATTCTGTTGCCATAGAACCACGCTGAGGCTTCTTATTGGTCGAAATATTGACATTGGACGATTTTGATGTAAACCAGGACTCGTGCATGGAACCTCTGAACTCAGGACGGACATTTCTGTATCATCTTCAGCATTTATTTTTATCTGTCTTTCGTGCTCAACCAGAGTTATCTTCCCTAACTATTCTTTCTGTGACACTCCTTTAGGTGTCACCCCAATAGTTAAACAATTAACACACTTAAGTCAACTTATCCTCAGTGTCAAGTAAATCACTCACACACACCGGTCAATTAACCCACAAACACACCCAGTCATCTAAACTACTCACTCTTCAGTCAACAAAACATTCCACACTTCATACAACTAAACCACTAACGCACCACAATAAAAAACCGCTCATGATTTTCTCATCTAAACCCGCTCGCACACTTCAGCAAACTAAACTCGCTCGAACACCTCAATCAACTTAACCACCAAACCTCAGTCAACTAAATTACTAACACACCACAGTAGACTAAAGCATTCACATACTTCAGTCAACTAAACCATTACAAACTCAGTTATATAAACAACTCACACATCTCGGTCAATTAAACCGCTAATACTCCTCGTTTAATGAAACAACTCACAGCTCAGCCATCTAAACCACTCACACTTCAGTCAACAAAACCCCTCACACCTCAGCCATCTTAACCACTAACACACCACAGTAAACTAAACATCCCACGCTTCTGTCAACTAAACAAATCACACGTTAATCAACTCACACACCTCAGCCATCCTAATCACTCAAACTTCAGTGAATTGAACAACATAAAAACCTCTGCCAATTAAACCACCCACACACCTCAATGAATTAAACCCCTCATGCCTCAGACATCTAAACTACACACACTACTCAGTCATCTTTACCAATCACCCAAATTACCACTAAAACATAAGTCAACTAAACCACTTACACCCTCAGTCACCTAAACCACGCACACACCACAGTCATCTTAGCCATTTACGCTTCAGTCAACTAAACCCCTCCTACCTTCTAGTCAATAAACTACTCACAGCTCAGTCACCTAAGCCACTAACACACTTCCGTCTTCTTAAGCACTCACACCTTGATCAAATAGCCACACACACATTATTCAACTAAACCACTCACACTACAGCCAACTAAAACACTCTTACATTCCAGTCATTTAAATCACTAACACACCACACTTAACTACGCCTCTCACACTTAAATCAACTAAACCATTCACACTCCAGTCAACTAAACCATAAACTCACCACAGTCATCTTAAGCACTCACTTCAGCCAGCCTAACCACTCAAACCTCAGTTAACAAAACCACTCACACTTCAGTCAACTAAACCACGCACACCCAACATTCATCTTACAATTTAAGCCAAACTCAACTAAACTACTCAAAGCTCAGTCAGCGAAAGAACTCACACCTAAGTCAACAAAACCAATCACACTTCTGTCATGGTAACCACTCACACACTCCAGTCAATTAAACCACTAATACATCACAACGAATTAAACCACTCACAGTTCATTCATCAAAACCATTCACACACCTCAGTCAGCTTAACTACTAACATACCACAACCAACTAAACAACTCACAGCTCAGTTATCTAAACCGCTCACAGCTCAGTCATCTAAACAAATCATTCCTCAGTATATTAAACGACTCACACCTCCGAGGATATGGATGGGGATAGAAGTTGTGTCGTTATATCAGGGTGTGATGAATGTGAACATAATAGAGCGTGCTTGAAAGTTTATATGTTGATATGTGCTGAAATAGTATATTTCTTAATACTGAAGAAAAAATATCCTCTTTTAACTGCGATTACTTCATCTTTGTATTTTGTACATGTTTAAGCGGCCTCAACTGTCAATGGAATATTGTCGCTGAGTCTGCCTCAACTATCATCGCTTTGGACTTTTTGAACACATCCCTCGATAGTTCTGACCCCGCAAACAACAAGGCCGAGTTCAAAGATGTCTCTGGTAAAATGTGATGTCAGCTATTCGTTGAGTATAACTTTTAAACCAAACATTTTTAAGATCAAACTTTAGGTTACTACAGCGTCTATTGTAATTATCCCTGTCTCAGTGGAACAATGAAAAAAAACATTTACCATGATAGTTTAGGTTCCTTCAAGTAGGTATGCATATTATTACCTGATTTGAAATGTCCCGCATTTCCTTCATCTGCCAGGAGGTAAGTAGCTAGGCCAATCCATCGAAATGACAACCGATCGATTGAGCTGATCGTGAGGAGCGCGCATTGCATAGTATTAAATCGCTAAAAAATATGGTTCCACATTAAACAAATATATATATTCGCAATAATAAACGACAATTATAAACTCCATTTCGTGTTTATTAACTCCTTACACAATATTTTACCCATTATTTATATAAACAGTGTAGCTTGCTATAGATATAATAATAACACGTAGTCCGTCTGGTATTACTTCGCCCATGCCAAAGCGACTGATGGAGCAGACGACAACAATGCGCCTGGGGGCAATGAGGGAGTTCGAGAGTAACAACTCTCAAATCTGGAAAGTGGTCCCGCAAAATTTTACATTTTCACTACAAAATCTAAAATTTTCACTGACAAACAATATCTTTTCTCTACAAAACCCTTTATTTTACTGAAAAATCTTATATTTTCACTGTTCATCACTACAAAAAATATATGAATTATCAGTTTGGTATTTTTTCATAACTCACACACAGATGCAATAAAGAGTATCTGTTGTAAATAGTTTATGCCATGGTGATTTTTACAAACATCGATATTTTTCGTTCACAGAGGGTTAATGTTATTGCTGAAAAAGTACGGCGGCTTTAATGACTCAAAATTTATTTTTCTTTTACATACATGCAAGATAATTGTATTTTACAAACTCTCTTTTACAAGATAATTGTATTTTACAAATACGTTAACTGCAGTTCATGCTTCTTTGATACTCATTGCAAGTATTATCGGTAATCGATAATGTCGTTCAATTACTCTATGTTTGAAATCCAAGGCCAGGTCAATATTTTTGTTTTCATCTTAATCGTTGCAACATCTGATATAGTCAAAATTGCAATGTCGCCTCTATTATGTGTACTTAATATGTGAAGGACTGGGCCAATCATAGTTTCGGTGTTCTCAACCATCATGAGCAAAATCACACAAGACTGAGATTCAAACTACACCACAAGCTTCATTCTGGGACTTTTCTGTGATTCAAACTACACCAAAACGCTTACTTCTGGGACTTTATAGTGATTCAAACTACACCACAAGCTTCCTTCTGGGACTTTACAGTGATTCAAACTACACCACAACGCTTACTTCTTGGACTTTACAGTGATTCGAACTACACCACAACGTTTCTTTCTGTGACTTTATAATAACAAACACTACACCACATTCGTTTAAGATTTTACAGTGATTCAACCTACACCACAACGCTTACTTCTGGGATTTTACAGTGATTCAACCTACACCACAACGCTTCCTTCTGAGACTTTACAGTGATTCAACCTACACCACAACGCTTCCTTCTGAGATTTTACAGTGATTCAACCTACACCACAACGCTTACTTCTGGTATTTTACAGTGATTCAACCTACACCACAACGCTTACTTCTGGGACTTTACAGTGATTCAACCTACACCACAACGCTTCCTTCTGGGATTTTACAGTGATTCAACCTACACCACAACGCTTCCTTCTGAGACTTTACAGTGATTCAACCTACACCACAACGCTTCCTTCTGAGATTTTACAGTGATTCAACCTACACCACAACGCTTCCTTCTGAGATTTTACAGTGATTCAACCTACACCACAACGCTTACTTCTGGGACTTTACAGTGATTCAACCTACACCACAACGCTTCCTTTTGGGATTTTACAATGATTCAACCTACACCACAACGCTTACTTCTGAGACTTTTCAGTGATTCAACCTACACCACAACGTTTCTTTCTGCGACTTTATAGTAACAACCACTACATCACATCCGTTTAAGATTTTACAGTGATTCAACCTACACCACAACGCTTCCTTCTGAGACTTTTCAGTGATTCAAACTACACCACAACGCTTCTTTCTGTGACTTTATAGTAACAAACACTACATCACATCCGTTTGAGATTTTACAGTGATTCAAACTACACCACAACGCTTCCTTCTGAGATTTTACAGTGATTTAACCTACACCACAACGTTTACTTCTGGGATTTTACAGTGATTCAACCTACACCACAACGCTTCCTTCTGAGACTTTACAGTGATTCAACCTACACCACAACGCTTCCTTCTGAGATTTTACAGTAACAAACACTACATCACACCGCTTCGGTTTGAGACTGTATAGTGATTAAAATTACACCACAATGCTTCCGTCTGATCTGAGACTTTACAGTAAAAACTACACCACTCTGCTGGTTTCGTGGAGCAATCTACATCTACGAGGGCTCAACCACTAAATAGATTTAGTAAACATAGTCCAGTATATTGCAATCTTCAAACAAAACTAAACGTGTGCACATTGTGATGAGAAATGACCTGTGATATGTGGTTATAGTCACGCGGTGAAGTAAAGGTTGATGTGGTTTCTATGTTACTTTATTTTATTAATTTATTTTCTTTCTTGTATCAACATAATGCTATGAGAGTAAAGGCTCTGCTTTAAAATCTGTCTGACCTTTTAGATGCAGACGTAATAGATCAGACTGATTTAGTGTAGAATTTAACAATACACAACATATCACAGGCCTCTTTACGCATTATACTATGTTTATCGATTTTCAGGTAACGTGATTGTATCTGTGACATCTACAAGGGTTTTCCCACTAATCCCAGCGTCTTCCTCGGGGACAAATGCCATGGTTACTTTAAATGTAGCACCAGACACCAATACCATTCCAATACTAGAATTCGGCTTCATAGCAGTCGCTACAGATAACGAAGGTAAGCATATTGCAAAATAAATATAAATAACGCATAGCGGCAAAAGTAACTAGGGTAAACATAACGTGTAGTGACACCAGTAACTAGGGTAAACATAACGCCTAGTGACGCTAGTAAATAAAGTAAACAAAGCGCCTTGTGACCGAAGTAAATAAGGTAAACACAACGCCTATTGACAGCAGTAACTAAGATAAATAAGATATTTAGTGACAGTAATGTAAATAATGAACACAACTCCTAATTACCGTAGAAGTTAATACAACGCATAGTGAAGGCAGCAAATAAGGTAAACACATCACCTAGTGACGGCAGTAGATAAGGTAAACACAGCGCAGTGAATGTAGTAACTAAGGTAATCATAAAGCCTAGTGCCGGTAATACAACACTATTGAAAATGTTCGGTAAGACATAGGTTATAAACAATTGACATAATTGCTATATTTAGCACATGTAGGGTATCAATACATATAATACAAATCTAGGTTTGGGAATTGTACCTCCGGTGCTACCCATGATAATTGATAAAATACCTGATGATTAATATTAGAACAGAGTTAAGCTACAGAGAAAAGATATGTATGACACTTTATGACAAGCGGGTAAAAACAGTTTACATTATGGACTAAAGATAATATTTTGTCACATTTCAACAGTGAGATATGTTAACAGCTCACTCATCATATACTGTTTAATGATGCTTATATGACATGTTGGTCGCTGTCAATTCAATGCAATTTGTTTAATAACTGTCGGCCATATTGCTCAGTAGGTAAACACAACGGCCAGTGACAGTAGGAACTATATTGATCACAATGCCATGTGCCATAAATAAATAAGGTAAACACAACTTCAGCATCTTCCATTAGTTTGCTTCTATCGACACTGGAAGTGTAGCATCCATTTGAACATTGAAGTTTACTTTAGTCAATATTCAATTGAACTAGTGTTTGTATACATTCGGCTTTTGTCTATTAATGTTAATGCTGTATTAGATGTATGTGTAACTGAATCTCCTTCAGACTGTCAAGGAAAAAACGGGCAAACAATTGAATTGGAAAATGGTGACGAATTAGCTATTTCATCAGGAAACTTTCCTTCCTTCTATGATAATTCGTAAGTGTGAAAATATAATTAGAAAACACCACTTTAATCGATTCCATTGAAAGATAGTGAGCAATGTCCGTGTATTGAAGTCAGTTATGTCTGTGTTTTGTAGTGAGTCATGTCTGTGTATTACAGTAAGTCATTTCCGTTTATTGTAGTGAGTCATGTTTGTGTATTGTAGTGAGTCATGTCTGTGTATTGTAGTGAGTCATGTCTGTGTATTGTAGTGAGTCATGTCGGCGAATTGTAGTGAGTCATGTCTGTATTGTAGTGAGTCGTGTCTGTGTATAGTAGTGAAACATGTCTGTGTATTGCAGTGAGTCATGTCCGTGTATTGTAGTAAGTCATGTCCGTGTATTGTAGTGAGTCATGTCTGTGTACTGTAGTGAGTCATGTCTGTGTATTGTAGTGAGTCATTTCCGTGTATTGTAGTGAGTCGTGTCTGTGTATTGTAGTGAGTCATGTCCGTGTATTGTAGTGAGTCATGTCTGTGTACTGTAGTGAGTCATGTATGTGTATTATAGTGAGTCATGTCTGTGTACTGTAGTGAGTCATGTCTGTGTATTGTAGTGAGTCATTTCCGTGTATTGTAGTGAGTCGTGTCTGTGTATTGTAGTGAGTCATGTCCGTGTATTGTAGTGAGTCATGTCTGTGTACTGTAGTGAGTCATGTCTGTGTATTATAGTGAGTCATGTCTGTGTACTGTAGTGAGTCATGTCTGTGTATTGTAGAGAGTCATTTCCGTGTATTGTAGTGAGTCGTGTCTGTGTATTGTAGTGAGTCATGTCCGTGTATTGTAGTGAGTCATGTCTGTGTACTGTAGTGAGTCATGTATGTGTATTATAGTGAGTCATGTCTGTGTACTGTAGTGAGTCATGTTCGTGTATTGTAGTCAGCAATGTCTGTATTGTAGTAAGTCATGTGTGTGTATTTTAGTGAGTAGTGTCTGTGTGTTGTAGAGAATCATGCACATGTATTGTAGTCAGGTATGTCTGTATTGTAGTGAGTCATGTCTGTGTATTGTAGTGAATGATGTAAATGTATTGTAATGAGTCATATCTGTATTGTAGTGAGTCATGTCCGTGTATTGTAGTGAGTCATGTCCGTTCATTGTAGTCAGCCTTTTGTGTGTATTGTAGTGAGTCATGTACATGTGTTGTAGTAAGTTATGTGTGTATTGTAGTGAATCATGAATGTTTATTGTAGTCAGTCATGTCTGTGTATTGTGACCAGTAATGTTTTTTTCTTATATTTTACAGCCAAGATTGTTCTTTCACTGTCACTCCCAAAAACGGAGGAACTCTCTCTCTGGTCGTTGTTTACATGTCAACTGAGAACATTTGTTTTGACGCCGATCCAGTAACGTTGACATTTGGTATACTTGTTTCGATATCTTTCCCATTTTAATCGCTATTTACAAGATTAGATTTTCATCTTATGCCTATAATGGCCTGTAAGAAGTTGAACGTGAACTTAAAAATATCGCTTTGGCATTTCGTCTACATTATACAAAAGTCCGAAAGGCTTAATCTTTTCGCAAAATAAAACTTGGTGTAGACTTTTTTATAGGCATTCATCCAAATTTCATTTTGCCTCAAGTCTTAAATAAAAGAGATATAATGACTCAGGAAAGGGTATTCGACTGGTGAGGGCAATCAAATGAGTTGTAACATTTACATTCAATATATGAAGTAGTTGCTTCCCTTCGTCAATTATTGAGAAGCTTTTCTACTTGTGAACCTGGTATTACATCAACCAATATTGTTACAGACCGAATAGCAATACACTTGATTTTTCCATTACTGAGAAATTGGTCTGATCATGATTTTAACATACGTTTTAGTGACATTCAACAACTATCAATGTCATTCATATTATCAAACCCTATAGCCTATTACTTGAGGATGATATTTACTAAATATCGATACCTTGAGTTACTTGGTTATTGAGAAGAATTTCACAAAATACCTCATTTCATTTGAAATATGCCGAAAACCGGAAATATATCTTTGATTGTCATTCTTGTGCACACACAGGATCGCTAATCGCCCCTAGAATGCTATAGCCAAAACTCAATACAATGGGCAAGTTTGTTATTGAGATTGAACGTTTTTAATATTTTTGCATAACTGACACGAGTGACCTTCACTATAAGTTAAGGTTTTCATTTTATTAAGCTTTATAGCCCCTATTTAGGGCATGCTATTCCATAAATATCAAGACATTCAGTCATAGCGGCAATATCAGATTTTTGACCGACTGGAAAATACAATACAAATATACAAGTAAGGTTATTATTAGAATATTTTTTAACGATCAAAAGACAGAGACGCCACAAAACGGCAGAAGGTCATTTACATCATAGCTTCAAATCAAATTCATTTTTATGAATTAATATCTGTGTCAAAAGTGGCATAATCTTTATTTTGTGTCTGATAGATAACGAAGATCCAGTCAAGCAATGTGGTACAGGATTCCATCAACTAGAGAGAAACAACATCCAATTCAAGGTTGTGGTTGACTTCGTGGCAGACTCTAGTGTAAACGCACCAGGCTGGTTGATGCATTTCATTCAAAAAAGTAAGCATGCATTGGCAATATATCATCATGTAATGTACTGACAATATAACGCCCTGTACTGACATTATAATGCCCTTAACCGACACTTTAACGTCCTGTACCGACACTATAACGTACTGTACTAACACTACCACGTCCTTCACTGACACTAAAACTTCGTGTTCTGAAGCTAAAACGCCCGACACTGAGGATAAACCATGCTGACATTATACTAACGTCCTGTGCTGACATTATACAACGACTTGTACTGGCAGTATACAGCTTCCTGTACTGACATTATATAGCGTCCTTTACTGACATTATATAGTATCCTGTACTGACATTATATAGCGGCCTGTAATGATATTATATAGCGTCCTGTACTGACATTATATAGCGTCCTGTACTGACATTATATAGCACCCTGTACTGACATTATATAGCGTCCTGTACTGACATTATATAGCATCCTGTACTGACATTATATAGCGTCCTGTACTGACAGTATATATCGTCCTGTACTGACATTGTATAGCATCCTGTACTGACATAATATAGCGTCCTGTACTGACATTATATAGCGTAATATACTATGAACATTTTTAGCATTCTACTGACATTTTATAGTGTCTTCTACTGACATTCTATACCGTCCTGAGCTGACAACATGACGTATTGTACTTAAACTGTATAATTCATTATTGACAATATCAAGCTTTTCACTGACAATATAACTTGCTGTACTGACACAGAAACATCCTGTCATGTTAATGCGGTTTATGGAACTAAATGGGCGCATACGAGCAAAGGCCTTACGGAACAGTTTTGTAAAACTATTTGATGAAAACCGCTAAGCAAGCGACTGTGTATTAGCTATCGTGCTGAAAAAACTGTGAGACAGCCATATTGGGTTTTGACGGTTCACGTTGTCTTGGCCTTTATATCAATCATATCCCATAGAACCGCCCTTTTGTATTCTTGCAACAAAATCTCCATTTGCCTCTTTCAGATGATAATGACTGTCAGAATGGAAACATTGTCTGTTCAGAAAATGCGGACTGTACAAACATAGGAGGTTCTTTTTCTTGCGTATGCAAAGACGGTTTCTTTGGCGATGGCTTGACCTGTTTAGGTGAGATTTATTAATTGGTTTTCGTTAAATATTCACCTGATTGCCGTTAAGTTCAAAAGCCAACATACCGCTATAACATTTCGCCATTCCTATATTTATCTGCAATACCCTTTATTCACATGACAGCGATATCATTTCATACTCTTTCATATCTAAAACAGCAACATCGTATTAAGAGAAAATATCATGTAGACAGTAATACTGATAAACCTATATGTACAGTAATCCAGGCATATCCGTTAATTATGGACCAGAGACGTCTAATATCATAAAAAAAAATCATGAAAGGACGCCAACAAAAATAAAACGAAATATCGAGGGCGTCCAACCAGTTAGGAATTCTTTTTATGATCTCTGATCCAAGCGTATCATGTAGCGAACACATTCTAGTTGTCAAAACAAACTGGGTTTTTTTCTTTTATCGAACTGGTGAACTATAGAACGGACAATCTGCCAATCTGGCTAATAAATTGAGGGTACTATAAGGCGTTCCTCTTGGCATTATAAAGATGGCGCGAAATCGAACGCAATTATATTGTGACGTCATTGTTACTGTTGTAATTAACGAAGACGAGGAGAACGGCTCTGACAGACCCGCTTTTGCTGTATATAGAAATGTGTATAGAAGTGTGATGTACTAAAGAGGTAATTATATTATTTGAGGGCACTATAATCTGATAGCATTGTCTCGATATTGAATAGTAAACTCGATTCCGTTCGGGACCTGTGTCATCCTTCGATAACATTATCATACAATAGTGCTTTCAACATAAGGCAATAATATATAAATAGCTATTAACTGTAGCTAAACAAACAACTCATGCATTTACAACACTACATTTCCTCTTTTTCTCAGATTAAATTGATCATTGTTCTTTATCCCTTCATTAATTATTGTCTGCGAATAAAACTATTGTTGTGTCATGACTTCACAACTTTATCCGTGTGTGGCCACCAGGCTTTTGGGTGGAGTTGTTGTTTGGTCTTCACAATGCCTAAATGTTCTTGATGTTCAATAGGTAATTAATACTTTCAGATGAAAATGAATGTCAAAATGGAAACAATGGCTGTTCGGAAAATGCGGACTGTACAAACACAGAGGGCTCATTTTCTTGTGAATGCAAAGAAGGCTTCTCTGGTGACGGTGTAACCTGTTCATGTGAGTTACGGTTAAACCATTTTTTTTTTTGTTTTATATTGTTTTTGTAAATCGCTCAATATGGACTCAAGACGTCCAATATCATAAAACTACGCATACACAAAAGAATAGCCAAATCGAGGGCGCCCACCCAGGAACTACTCTTTAGGATCCCAGATACATACGTATTATGTACCATGTACGTGTTAGTTGTCAAAGCAGACAAACGGATGACAAAGTATCATCCCATTCTCAAAATATGGCAATAATATTAAAATAGCTATTCTCCATAGCTAAACTAATAATTATGCATTTAAAACACTACATCTCCCCTTTTCCTAAGATTAAACTTATCATTATTCTTGATATCTTCATAAATTATTGTCTGTCTATAAAACTATTGTTGATAACTAAGGAACTGATGTGCAGCAGCAGGATACGATGTTATGACGCGTCTGTTTTCCACTCAATTTTCTAAATGATACTGTTTAAACTTTTTCCGTTTTAACCGAACATTATCTGATGTTGCTGAACCTTGTGATTCATGTCTACAAATAATATTATCGAGTATCCACCACTTTTTCGGTCGACGTGTCCTTTGTTATCTCGAGCTGTAATATTCGACCACAACGAGAACCCGGTATGAAGTTGTTGTTTGGTTGTCACAATACCTAAATGTCCTTGGTGATACAAATTTAATACTCCACAGTCTTAATATTTGGTATACAATATGTCCCACCATCGTGCTTTTAAACAGCTTCTGATAAGATTTTGGGACCGCTTCCGCATCGCTAGTAGACAACGCACCAAGAGCTTCTTCCCTTGCTACAAACTGGTAATAATAATCTACTCTTTAAAACTCTACAGTACAGTAACACATTCCACTTTGCTAGCGTTAGTTACCACTATGTGTCTTCAAATCAAGTACGCATATCCCTTTGCTTCTGCCTAAGTTAGACTCTCCTTCAGTTTTTGAAACTGTCCTGTTGTTTCTTCTCACATGTAAATGTCACTCCGACTCAAAGTTCCTGATATTGTTACTAAATAGGGTCTGAGAAACCTTCGAATAGGAAGTGAAGTAGGCGTTTGTGCCTCAACAACTGCCCCTAGACACGCCCTGGTGTAGGTCTTATTCAATTTCTTGACAAGATGTGTCGCATGAACGACATTGTATTCATTCCAAGTTGACACTTCTCAATATTGTATGCAAGACCTCATTCATTTGTTCTATCCAGCGCTTCCCTTAGCGTCATATCATGTTCGTTGTCCAGCTATGACAATTTCAACAAGTATGTTTTGAACATCTTCACAGGAAACTTGTATATTGACCTACTTTTATTTTTTCAATACCTGAGTTGATCTCAAACATTGAACATTTATATATGTATAACCAGAGCTCATTATGGTGATATCCATAACTCAGTTCCAGTTTTCCAAACAATTGTCAGCTATTCATGCTATACATGATTTCATTTTTAGTTGGAATTGGATGTCAACAGGTAGACGAATGACCAATATAGCTAACACATGACAAATACTTGGTTTACCCCGGACAACGTTGTGTTTACCTTCTAAATGATATATTAGGCTTTTAAATCTGCAATCTTATCATTTATTCTTTGACACAAGATGTATTGTAATCTACATATGAGCTGGGCTACTTTTTGTCAGTGTGTAATGCGAACATATAATCCTTGCGTTTTTCTATTCCGTCAACATCTCTGTATATTCGTCACATTTTCACAGAGTTTACACCAGTTCTAAATATCCCAAGTTTAGTGGCAGTGTGTTTTTTCTTAAGTGCTGGTCCAGATCTATTCATTGCATGAATGTCGGTATCAACATTAGCAAACCCTTTTCCTCATACTGTACGTAAATAATTTCTTGTTGGTTTTCTCTTTAGTGCACTGGATATGGTTTCTTTCATTTCCTCACATGTCTCTATCAGTGATGCTTACCGTTGCACCACTGTCTATAATAAAGTCCACTTCCCTTCTGTCTACCTCCATTTGAACACATTCTAAGGGCCTGGACCTTTGTGTGACCTTGACTGCATATCCATCTTCTCACTTTGTGTCACGCATGATGTCCGATGCGACTGTACCAACTTACCCTTATATTTCACAGCTGTGCGCGTTTTTACTATTGGTGCTGCTTATTTTTTAAAACTTCATAGGGTTGTATCCCCTTACTTTGGTTTTCAAAAATTCATAGCTCCTTCTTCCCTTTGGCATTGAAGGATTTTTCCTCATCATCTTTCATCGCATTCACATAATTGGGACTGTCCTTAAAGACTGTCATTCAAGGCTTGTTTGCTTTCCTCGTGATAAGTAATGATCTTCAAAGGACGAATCAAATCATTAGATTTAACTAGAAACCTTGTGTTTTTACAGAGACCGCTAGCTCTTTATGCTTAATGCAGCATGAATTGTCTCGTTTTAACGCGATAGTTATCTCTTCTTTGAAACCGAAATACATTGGATACGAATCGACAAGGTATTCAACGACTTCTCCTCTCTGTAAGGGAAGACAGAATTGACATTGTTAAGGAGAAACTTTCATGTTGTCAGCAAAGTCCATAAACGGGTACCACTACCCTCCCATTTCCCAGGCAAATCCGGATGTGTTCTGCGAGTATCTTGTCTCGTGACGTTGAACTGTTTCAGCTGTATTTTTTTTTACTGCACAAGTTAAAAATTCCCCTTGTCAATGGAAGTATAATTCCGGAAAAATACCCAAAACAAAGACATATTCATCATTTATTTGGGCGAGTTTATATTTCTACCATGACTACCGTAAAGAGCTTTTTAGAGTGACTTCTTATAAATCACGACACTATCATTCAGATTTTTATATTATCATTCTAGTTCGTAGTTTAGCTCATTGCTTGGCTGTTATTAATGAAATAAAATTGACAAAATAAAATAATTTTTTCAACTATTTTAATTAATTAATTAAGTTTTTTGTTAAAATACTCAGGTATTTGCAAATACTATGACGCAGGGGAAGGGAGAAAACGTACACAGGCCAGACAGCAGGGGAAAATGTATGTCGGCCACTAAAAAAAAGAATGATGGTCGGTGATAGCAGAATAGGGAAACTATCATATTCTACCACTATCGCCGGGACGGAATGATCAAATCTTTCTCTGATCTTCTGAAAAGAACAGTTTCTTATTGATTGCATAAGCCGGGAGTTGTTAAATGATAGATTGTCTCGACAAGCTTTTGCTTCCTGCCAATAGTCAGACATTCTTAGGTACCACTTTCTTTTCTAGTACAGTGGCTAGGTCATCACTGCCGAAAATGACAGTCACCAACCGATTGTAAAACTTTTATTATGCACATTTTTTTTCATAGCTATGGAATTTATTTATTTTTCGTTGTTTTTTTTTCTTCTAACATTTCAGTTGGGTGTCTATATCCTAGTAATATCAAACGTTGAATCAATCACCTGAGAAAATAAAATAATATAAGGTAACGCCGTATTTAATATACATCCATTTGGTATATTACATCTTTTCAGGCAGACACCTATTTCTGTGCTGTTATATTTTATACTTATGCCTTAGCGTTAAGTTGGAAAATATAATCTGTGATACTATTCTCCTGTGATCTTTTCATGTTTGTATTAAGATTTTTTTTGTTTTTTTTATGATAACCAGGATAATACAGTTGTTTATTTTGCATTTTTTTTTTATATATATTACAAACTGCGCTAATGAAATGTACGTTTATTATCCAGATTTAGCTCACAGTATCAATTAACATATGGGTATAGTTTATTGCGCAAATGAAGGCCTGAATCAGATGCAGTCATATCGGCAATAATGTATAATTAATCCCACTTAAGGCTTTAGCAAAGCGTAATATCATTTCAGATGTAATGAGAAAATTGGAAACTTTCGTTTCGGTTAAAATGTTGTTATATGAACAACTTATTGACCTCGCGAACAATCCATAATTGATAAGTAAGAACGAAATAGCACTATAGTAGATTATTAAATTGCTGTTCATCTGAAACTTTCCTCGACAAATTCATCCATCAATACAGTGTATTAGAGTACTTAAATCCCTAGTGAGATGATTGTAATGCTTTCCATGACATTCTCATTGCCGACGATGATTTTTTTCAGATGTGTGCGATCCAAACCCATGTCAAGGAAAGAAATGGCGTCGCAATTGCAACATATGCCCCCGTGATGCATGTAACAATTGTGAAAGTTGGTCGGATATATACCAGAACAGATATTGTAAACGTAAGAACATTTTTATTGCATTTTTGCCACTGCAATATATAAAAAAAAATTTCGCTACAACGATGAGCAGTGAAATTATAAGATTTTCCAGTGAAAATATAAGATTTTGCAGTAAAAATATAAGCTTTTGCAGTGATAATATTAGTTTTCCGTTTTTGACCAATCAGAACGGACCTGTGTATTCACCTCGTTGAAACTTGCCTATTTTTCTAATCGGAGCGGAGAAAGACAAATTGGTTATTTTCCTGTAGTTCTAAATGTTTAGACTAGTTATTGACAAAATACTCACTTGAAGTAAGCTATTCATGCATAGATTCTCCTAAAGCAGCAGAAAACGCTTAAATTGTGTTGATCAGTCCTTTCACAATGGCGCCGTCACGTTGACGTGGAGTAACGTCACAAAGAGATGACATCATTATTGATTCCCGCACTTTTGGCTATTAATTTTTTCGATGTTTTTGATTTTCTTTTTAAGTTGATGAAATGCAATAAAAGGGAAATTAAATGTTTTCCCGTTGAATATAACATATATTTCACAAGTATGACAGAATATCGATATTCAATATCCTATATTTATATTTACTAGTGATGTGACACCTAAAGGAGTGTCACAGAAAGAATGAAGTATAGTTGTCACGATTGCTCAGTTCCAGCACAGTTTTCAGCAAAACCGCTCAATTTCGACCACGCAGAGGCTAGGAATTAGCGCTCATTTTGTTTGAATGTGAAAGTGTGACAAGAGAAACTGGTACCCAATGGTGTACCTACATATCAAATTTCATCAAAATCGGACAATATACTAATCCGGACCAATAAGAGACCTCGAAAATGGCGGCCATTTTGTTAAATTCATAAGTGAGGTTAAAAGAGTGACCGGTGTTCATAGATGTACTTTTGTCCTAAATTTCATCAAAATCAGACAATATCGAAATTTGAACCAATCAGAGGCCAGAAAATGGCGATACATTGTTAAAATGTATAAATGAGGTTATGTGAGGGACTGGTATTCCATAATGTACAGACCCGTGTACGTTCGCAGTTCCGATTTAAGCGTAGCGTTTCCGTAGCATTACCGTACCATTTCCGTAGCATTACCGTAGAATAACCGTACCATTTCCGTAGCATTTCCGTAGCATTACCGTACCATTTCCGTACCATTTCCGTACCGTTTGCGTCCACTCACCGTAGCATTACCGTAGCATTTGCGTTTATCTATTTTCACTCACAGACCGTCTCATAACCGTTCGGTAGAAAAAATTGCGGAATGTATTTTTTATCGAAACGAAATTTAGTTAAATATACTTACCGAACGTCAAAAAAGAAATGTAGCGACAGCAAATAATTTTATACATGTAAGGAGGTGAGAATTACATAGATACGGCTATAAATCTGTCTGTATCTTTGTATAGAAAAAATAACACTCTCACAAAAAACAAGTCAAGTCACATGGTCCATCGATCTTAGTGTAATAAAAAATGGCGGATCCTAGTAGTAGTCGACGCATTACGATGGAAACCAAGATGAAGATCGTGTTAAATAAACAATATTACCTTTACTGTGCCATAGTCTAACCTTTAAAACAGTTTCATATAATATGCACTGGTCAGGCTACATGTATAGGGTACAAATGCTCCAGACAGTATCACACAGGTAAACTAGGGTAGTTAGACTTAATTGTCAGCAATGATACAAACAACACAGCATGTTGTATACAGGTAAACTAAAGGTAAGGTATTTTGTGGACCAAGTGATACTAGGTGTGAAAGGTAGAACAATAAGAGATAACTATAGCCTACAGGTAAGGCTATAGACTGATTCATAAAACGTACAACTTTAATGAGAATGTCATCGTGATCTTTGGAGTTATTCATTATTTATTTCAATTTTAAAACCCAAAGGTCTAATCACAGAATTGATAACAAATTGATAAAATCACAGACGTATATATTACATGTGATATATATATATATATATGTCTCTGATAAAGTATAACAAGGGTAAATTAATTACATAGTAAGAGCAAATACGGTATATAAAGTGCATACACGTGTGAAATAGAACTGATGTCCAAAATAGAAATCATCCAGACAATCAAGTAAGTCTTGTTATGAACAGTAAACAAGAGACCTAATTCTGAAAACAAATCTTCGTTCGACATAAATCTCTCAAGTGAAACGTTAAAAAACTGTCGGGAACATGACGAAGGTAGTTAAAATTAATTAGGACTCTTTTAAGAACATTACAATTTCTTACAATAATCCAGCATTTACAGGGATAAAGCAAGGTTGAGATACTCGACCTAGTCAAAAAAAAGATGTGGAACTAAAAAGTAGTATCTTGTAAAAGTTCGATCAAGCAGACTATGTACAGATTTGAATAAAAATATATGTATTAATGCCTTCATACCAGACTAGGTAAGTTGAATTGTGTACAAATTTACATGTAATATAGACTATTATCGTTTAATTTTGATTTAAAACATAGAAATAAAAAAAATAATAAAATAAAAAATAAAACCTGTACAACTTCAATCTGGTGTACGAGTGTTTCTTGCTATGGTGACCATATTTCAGAGCAGTAATCTAACTGACTGCACTAATGTACAGAGAGCGAATAACATTTTGAAAATCCAAATACGTAGATTGGCATGACCTTACCAACCACTTATCTAACATGAAATAAAAAGTTAAGATTCGGAGTGACCCATACACCCAAGTCTTTAGCATGTGTTTCTTTCTTTAGAGATTCCTCACCCAAGCTGTCGGGATACTCAGTTGTATATCTTTTGTTGCTAAACGTTATATAACAATATTTTTTTTTATATAAAACGTACATTTTAAAGTTTTACACCCGTCGTAGACTCTGTCAATATCGGATAGGAGTCTTAAATATAACGTGCTGCTTTACAAAATTTACCATCATCGGCAAAAAGGAAAGTTTTGAAAAAAAAATGTAAAAGAGAGGGTGAATCATTTGAGTCATCATTTTATAAGTCATATTCAATTTGACATTTTTATATTTTCTCTCATGAAAGTAAGAACAGGCTACTGCTATATTTTAAACTCACTCAGGTGTAAAATTTGACATGTTGGCCTGGTAATACAGGTAAATTTCTATATGTTCGGATACCAGATACTCGCAACCGAGATCGCCCGAGTGTACAGGGTTCAAAAAAAAGACCTCAAATGTAGGTGCCCTTTCTTCCGCTCCCAAATCGCTACAATAGCCGCAAAATCGCGGAAGTGGGATCTAATACATTACTGTCCTAAGGACGATAACGAGTTACGGCCCTGACTACACTGCCTTCTTTATTGACACAGTGTGTTAAGAAGACTTAGCCTAGGTGATTTAGGTTGACGTAAGTGTTAGGGTGGTTACAAGAGGAGCGTGGGCTTGAGACTGCCGTTTGCATTGTTTTAGTTGACTGTTTGTAAGTGTTTTTTTCGGGACTGAGTTGTGAATGGTATGAGACTACATGTGAGGGTTGTGTCAGGACTGTTGTGTGTTTTAATTGCCTTAGTTAGAGTTGGTTTAATACTGAGCGTGAACTAGGTAAAATGGAACCCCCTGTGTGATGTTTAGATCTTGATGTGGTTAAGATACTGAGCGTGAGTATTACGATGTTCAGTGAGAAGGAGCCATAATAGGACCCCGGGGGTTAATTGGGGACAGGTCACCTGGCCAGGTATACCATGTGCCAGACACAAAAGAGCTAGACTGATCAGCATCTTACAGGTAAGGTGTGATAGGATGCATGTCCTCAAGGCTGTAGGGTTGCATATTGCGCCCAGTTGGCCATTGGCAACAGGCCTTTCCCAGATGTTTGGCTTCAATGTAATGTACATGTAGCCTGGACATGTACATTTATTTGTACATGTCTCAAGATCTGTCGACAGAACATGCAATGTATAAATCATATAGATGATATGTACTGTAAAAGAAACTTTCAAGTTTCGAATAACAATGTAAAAGCCAAAACTTTAGTGAATTAACATTCAATAAAAATTTAAAATATTAATATTTTGTCCGACAAAATATTTACATGAAGTACATGTACACCTGAGTCAGCTATTATTAGGCCTCTGACACAAACTGATGTGTTTTAATAGCAGCATGTAAATGATTAAAATGATCGCATACAACATCAAAATTAATTTCAAATGTAGATTCTTCACTCTACACTGTTGAAGTCTTTATATATTGAAACAATGTATTACCTGGTTATGTCCTTTGTGACAATAAGTTTAAAAAAAAACAGTTGTGAACTAATTATCGTGCACTCCTCACTTCTCCTTGGGTGCAAAGGTTTACTGATTGTCACTCAACTGAAGGTTAGATCACAACACAAGTCCATTAATAAAGATTTTCAGAGTGTTATCCATTATCAAGTAAACACACATGTACAGAGTCCGCTCCATTGCAGACGTGTGATATACACGTATCTGATTGCACATGTACATTGTATATTCTTAAGTACATTGTATATGATTATTGATGTCTTGTTTTTAGTTTTTATCCCTCCCCTGCCAGAGTTTCCTCTGATCCGACATCAGACTTTTAAACAAATCGTCAATGCATACACACCAGTAATACGTACCAGTGATTGTTATGTACTTGACTTAATTGTCCCCCTAACCTGTTGCCATGGGTACTAATCCCCCTCCCCACCACCGTCAACTTCATCTGATGGCCATGGATATACACTTGATTAGGAGTCATCGGGCTCAGGTGTATAAGTCATCACCACACCTGGTCAGTTTCTCCTTTTTACAATTAGCCTTATAGGGGGTCTATTCATAGCCTGGTCAATCTGTGTTCAGAAATCTTGATCTGTTTACCTGTACCTAAATTAACACTTTGATACAAATTTTTCAATTCAATTAGTTGATTTCTTAAACCTTACGGTTTATCAGTACAAATGCAGTGAATAAATGCAGTGAAAATATAGATAAATACATAAAAACAAAACAATAAAGTTCGGACACACAGAGACAACGCATATGCGACCGCAGCGCTAGTGTAGAGAGTGATTTTATTTTAAAATTAAATGCTATCGTCTTTTGTTGTCGAGAATAATAAATTTTCCTAAATTTGAAAGATCCTTATATGACCTTAATATTTCCGGTTTATAAAAGTTGTACAGTTTTTTGCATACGGAGGTTTTCTATAGTAGTACAATTTGATAAAACGTTCTTCCACTTCCCGATACAACATTCACTCCATCAAACACCATTGCACTGTCGTTTCTACGTGTTCGCTTCGTCTAGGATCCGCTTTTTATAAGAACCAGATAATTTATTCAGAAACGGTCGATTATTTGTGAGCGTCAACCGTAGCATTTCCGTAGCATTACCGTAGCATTTCCGTAGCACTTCCGTAGCATTACCGTACCATTTCCGTACCATTTCCGTAGCATTACCGTACCATTTCCGTAGCACTTCCGTAGCATTACCGTACCATTTCCGTAGCACTTCCGTAGCGTTTGCGTTTAAGACGGAACAGCGAACGTACACGGGTCTGTACATACATATCAAATTTTATTAAAATCAGACAATTTCTTAAATTGGAAATGGCTGTCATTTTGTTAAAAAATAAAGTGAGGTACACCAAAGCAATCGCCACTAACCGGTATCCCATGATGTGCCTACAAACCAAATTTCATTATAATCAGACAGTATCTATAAATTTGGACCAATTTCCGCAAAAAGTGGGGATTAACTCGTTCAGGTGTAAATCTTCATTGGAGAGAGGCTCTTCCTTATATTAATCTTGGAAGAAAAGGTAAATAAATCACACTTGCGTGGGGAAAATCAATTTTTTGTAATCCCCAGTGGAACATAATATTACAAATGAGACAAGGAACTTTTGTTTTACTTTAGCCATTTAATTGAAACGATATCTCGAGACAACAACCATTGAATTCGAAGTCCATGTCGAGCTTATTCGGAAATGTCTATAACAATTTCTGTTCTTATTTGAAAATGTTTCGCCTTCTTATAATTAGTGTTTGGAATCATTTTAAAGTTCATGATCGATCGTCATCATTTCTTAAACGATCTATGTCCAATTATTGATCAATCAGGAATAGAAAGAAATATCTTCCAAAACATTGATATGAATAATTAATCAATAATCACTACATTGAAATTGATAATAAATTCAATATAATGACCAGATGAGCTATCCAAGATGACAAATTGGGGAATTAGCAAATTCTCAAATGTTTTAAGTGATTTTCAGCAATTAATTATGTAAATTAAGCTTAACCAAGCATAATAAATCATTTTATTCTTTTCAAATATTTTTTTTCAACCTCTTGTTAGGTTTCAGTGTACATCAGTTTGACCGGTTTCTGAAAATTAAGTGTCATCCCATACTCTTACATATTTTAAATGTAAATATATGGCATGTGGGCCTAAACATAGAAACATAAAACATAAAAAATTCTATAATACATGTATCAATAAGTTGAAATAGATTTAGATTCAAAAGATAAAAAAATAAACAACATGGTTCCCTACCCCCCAAAAAATAAATTTAACTTAGTGAAAACTTTTAGTATAAATCTGTCAGAATTGGTTTCATAAACATTGTTTTCTTTGAGAGATGTAAGCGACAGTTTAAAATATGTTGGTTTGGTATTTAAAGCAAATATATTTCAAAATTTACTATTTTCTTCGTGTGCAGAG
The DNA here is from genome assembly GCF_902652985.1 of Pecten maximus. Taxonomy (NCBI): domain Eukaryota; kingdom Metazoa; phylum Mollusca; class Bivalvia; order Pectinida; family Pectinidae; genus Pecten; species Pecten maximus. Next base: position 26,611,273 of record NC_047033.1, read on the forward strand.
GGCATTTTGAAGAAAAAAAATATTTTGTTAAATAGTGATAATAAGATATTCATAATTCTCTAATTTTGTCAAGTAGTTTCCTATAATACCTTTTGAAATCAGTTGAAATTGATTTATATTCAAAAGATGAAAAAAAAAGAAATACAACACAGTTCCACATCCTAAATCAGTAAATTAACTTAATGCAATATAACAATTGACAGAATTTTAGCAAAATTTGTCAGAACATGTTTCTCGCACACGGTTTTCTTTGGCACATGTAAGCATGATATTTGAAAATTTACTCATTTATGAAATTTCGAAGAAGAATGTTTTGAAAAATTGTGATAGCTTAAACCTGATAATTCATAAGTTGAAATTAATTTAATTTCAAAAGACAAAAAAATCAATGAAATCTTTCTTCGCCCAAAATAACTGAATATAACTTAATGCGACATAATAACTGACAATATTTTATTTAGCATAAATTCGTCAGAACAGCTTTCTTGCATATTATTTTCTTCGGTGCATGAAAGTGAAAGGTTTGAATATGTTGTATGGTATTTGAGGCAAATATATTTGAAAATTTACTTCATTTATTTATTAATGCAATTGATGATATTATTTGAGCCTGTCCTAAGAACCATCTTTAAAGGGCAGGTCAGAGAATTTTATTTCAAAATCTTAAGCATTCAAATATGATATCTCATTAAAAATTTAAGAAAACAAACTTCTTTTATTAAGTGTACACTATTCTGCTAGTGTGTGCTAACAGTACATGTACAGTAGTTCCTTGCAAATCCATGTGTTCTCGTAAGCTAGTGATATAATTCCCGAAACGTCGGTCTATTTATAGGAAAATACCCCATTCGAGTGGAAAAATACAGGGACGGACGGAAAAACAGTCTTTATTTAAAACACTATTGTGACTGTTCTGTTAAAGATTTAGAAAAACTAGACAGACCATTTTCTCAAGAAAACCTTTATCGACTGATATATGCATTATTTATGTTTATGAACATTTTTTACGGAATTTTGAGGCAGATTTAAACAGAAACGCTCAGTCGAAATGGCGATTTAGGCAAGTTTAACCCAAAATATCTCATAAAAACGAATTACTCAGGGATACCAGATACATCTAGACCCAGATCGAGACGAGTTTACAATGGTGCAAAATATCGAGCAAACAAATTGTATGAGCCATTTTTCCATCCCCAAATCGCTACAATAACCGGAAAAATGGCGAATTAGCTCCTACTATCATTGCGTTCCGTAAGGAACGATAACAGAGTTATCGTTACTTACTCCACTTCACTCTTAAACCTTTATTCCGTTTCATCAATTTGTATAGGATTATAAGACGTATATGATGAAGATATAATTCTTTTCGATCGAGGTAGTTATCATACTATCACAAAATTATACTTTACCAGCTTCTATAGCCACTTTAATGATTATAAGATTTTCGACATATATGGACCAACCAACCAATTGTTTTTCCATGGACTTTAGTGTTAACGTTTTGGAGTATATTATTAAAATTCTTGAATTCAATATGGCAATTGTTGTTTATAACGAAAGTTAAGGGTCTCATATAACCGTAATCAGAAAAAGGTTGGGTCCTTCAGCTTCAATTTTTTTCCAGCGTAGCCATTTTGAAAATGGGTGACATTTTTTATGGATAGTTTACCTATCAGGCTATCTATTTTCTTACTTCATAACATACTGGCCAATCAGTGGCTGCCAGACATTTTATCCCTGGCTCAACTTCCTATACACAGGGGATGTTTCAAAAATCTATTTTTTCAATTGGTTGGTTGTTCCCTATAACCTTGGTAACAATGTCAAACAGGACTGAACACATAATCCCAACTAAAAATATATGAAAATAAGGACGGAAAGATCTCAGGTTTATTTAGGTTATCTTTATTAATAAACAGCCCACGACCTACTCAAAATTCTGTATTTCCATGCAAAATTAAATCAGAAGTTTAGCCCAAACAATTAACTTTGATGTTGTAGCTTGTTGCAAAGGATGTAGTGGGAAATGCCGAAAAATCGGGAAAAGTGGGAAAAGGAAGTGCAGGCAATTCTACTGCTCAACGTGTACCGTCGACTCTTAGAGACCTCCAGCTGAACCACGCCATGTCCCTCGACCACGATATGCAATATTTCAATGCTTACGTTTTATTCATTTTACTAACTTTACATTATTTACTCCAAACTTTCATTGTTGATGAGCTCTCAAAAAAATATCGAAAGTATCATTTAATATATGGTAAGTCATTTTTGCTTGAACATTCTGTTAAAAGTACTGATATCCACAGTTTCGTTCATGTGTTAACGTCTAGGATTCTTAAAATCTTGTGTTAACGTTTAGAATTTTAATTGTACATATAATGCAACTTTACTGGTACTCGTTAGTGTTAACATGTATCACTAGTCGTCGCTCATACAGTTAAAAAAATTGACGTATAAAGTACAAATATATAGTTGTATGATCTTACAAAGATACACGAAGTATGGTGCGAGCACGAAATCTGCATTATTTGTGCTCGATCCCTCAACACACATATGTATACGTGCATTGTAGTAACAGGTGCAATAACTCCCTTAAAGAGGAAACTAGAAGAGGATTATTTTAATTGTAGTTTTTATATTTCAAATGATTTGTTTTATATCATAAGTCGTTAATCCCAATGAATCATATATCAATGCAAGAAAGAATTATAATCTTAGCAACGAATGTTCACGCGAAATAAATGGGCTAATATGGAGGAAGTTATGACATAACGAATTCATAAAAAAGGTATGTAGAATAGGCTTGGTAGATATTGGCAAGTCCGGTGGAAAGTGAACCCGGTCCCATAAATTTCAGGCTGGTGTTGCCCATTGAGTATGCAAAACAGAGTTGATCTACCTTAACACGTATCTTATTTACTAACACCACCATTCGGGCTTTCTTTAATGATAAAAAAAGTTAATGATTATGCAAAGCATGGAGAAATTTCTGATTTATTTACCAAAATAAAAAATGCACTTTCTTAACTTTTGAAAAAAGAGAAAAACAGCCTTAATTGAATTTCTGTTTAAGAATTTAGATTTTGTAACTAATCTTTAAGTAAAATGAATAAAATTGTTTGCAAATGTTTGTATGTGTGTTATCTTTCCGTCTTCGGAACCCGAAATACTCCACAGGTTTCTGTAGTCAGTTTCCAATACATCCGTTTACTGTTCCTGTAGATATTAAATAACCTTTGGCGATTTAGGGACTTGTTAAGTATACATGTTGTGTGTTAAATTGTTGTAAGATAAAGGTATACAGTCAAGGTATAACAATATTGAAAGTTATATAATAATAATTATAGATATTGGGTTAGGATTGTTAGATGTTTTGTTTTTATCAATTTTGATGAAAACAAGATAAGTGTTTGAAATTACCGCGCTATTTTCATCTCGGGTGATGTAACAGTCAGCTGCACGAATAACAAATGAACTAGCCAGGCAGGTTGTGTGTCACTGGGGAGTTTTTTTGGGAAAACTTGGAATAATGTGCACCATAGCGGTGAGTGTTGATAATTTTAAAACACTGTGCTAAATTGCAATAGATGTTTTTAGCTGTCATATATTGTTATTGCCAATTTAATGTAGAATAACAAAAATATTTCATGTGCGGGCTGTGGCAGGGATTTGTTACATGTGCTCTGCAGAGAAAAGTTAGCAAAGACACGCTCATGAATTTTTAGGGGTAAGGATAGGTTGGTAAATTATATAACTATGTAATTATATAAATGCTGTTAAAATGTAGGATCTGTCACTGCCGCCACAACTAGGCATCCTACAGTTGTACATCATATATATTATACTATTACAACATATATACACGTTATTTGGACTACCCGTACAGGAGCAGCATTGCCCGGTAGGTACATTACATACGTGTGCGTATAATATAATTGATACATATTAATACATTACTATCATATTAATATTATTATATAATAATTGCAATACATTATACGTCGTTGTATTTATCGGAGGTCCGAAACCTTGGTCGTCACGAGTTGGCTTTAATATTATATATGTAAATATGAGAGTGAACATGTATGATATTGTGTCGTATTTGTAGGTCTTTTTGATGATAATAAAGAATGAAAGAGGTCTCCTTTTGGTTGATGTGGTTTCTACCGAGCTACCGGTGACATAAATGAAATACTGTTTTAGGGTTATAATTGTAAATCGGAAGCTCACTTGCGTCACTTTAGCGGAAGTAAGTTGTCGGTTGTTTACATTGGAAACTGCGAGACAATTAAAGTTATAGGTCATCGGCTAGGCCTCTGGTGGGATGCCTGACCAGGATATAGATGATGCACAGCTCAGCGAAGACACTGGTAGGGATGGGGTGGATTTTTCAAGCATCGCATGAGGGACGACCTTGACCTTTGTCAGTCTGATCAACAGTTCGCCAGTACTCGTCGCAGTTAGACACACGGAACCTCACACAATCGCGCGTTTGCAGCATATGTTGTCGTCGTACCTCCGGTGCAACACTATTTATGTCAGTGCATTAAAATGACTGTTTTAACCCAGTAAAGTCAGGGACTTGAAAATCTAGGCTGTGATGGTGATGTACTATCTTAGAACTTGTGAGTTTTTCGTCATTTCAAGTGCTCGCTGTATTATAAATGTAACTGTGTGGACTAAGTTCTCGACTAGGACATATGTGTATTGCCTTGAACTTTATATGCTAATCTTATCATCTCGAGGAAGCTGAAGAGAGACATTTATTCATTAACAGTGGTTGTTAGATAATTATTACAGTGAAGGCAATTTATTAATTAAAAAACCACTATTTTTGAGCTGGAACTTAAGATACTCTAGTAAAACTAATGTGTATGGTGGGAATAGAATCATTTACATTATAGAAAATATATTTTTTGAGAGTGGTGAAATGGATACAGACTCTGTAAACAGGCTGTATTATCTTTGTTTCATTGTCTTATTACGGGTAACCTATTGTTATAATGGTTGTAAGACAAAGACAAACCAATTATAGCCAGTTTCATTCTTATCCTATTTTACCCGTGTTAGTTTTCCCGAGATGTTTACCTGTGAGACTTGTAACCTGGCCCATTTGGGGAAAAACGAGTTTGTCTGGGTTTTGTTTCAGAGTATATAAAGAGACATTCTAACACGATTCGTTTGCAACACGTGTTGTGATTGGTTACGGACCGTGTTTTAATCTGCGATAAAGCCTGATCTATCCTGTTAAGCCACGTCCCGTTTCTAATCAAAACATTATCATAGCGTCAAGTTCGACTCGTAGCGAAATTCATCACTCTGCACCATTTATGATTGATGACCCGTGATATTGTAAGCGAAAGTAAAGATATCGACCAGAATGAATAAACTGAATAAATATAACAAAAATCATTAACATCATTCTTATCGTCATTTATTGATTGAAACGTTCATTTCGTCCGTGTGTAGGCATCTAGCCAGTAAAATCCGAAAGGAAATGAAACAGGTGCACACAACTGCGCATAACGGTTGAGCGTTTAGAAACACATCAACACTGAGTTCGTCAAAACGCACATGTCGTTATGCTTACAGCGTAAATCCAAATATGTCGTTAAATCTTCCGTAACAGGACTTTCAAAACAATCCAGATACACCGCTTCGTCAACATACATATCGAATTCTCGCCAGTATGGGCGTGGCCGAATGACCGACTTTGAAAGCTTCTTTCTGATTAGTAAATTGGCCACAGTATGACACGTCACTAGCGTAGGTCACAGAGTACTTAACAATGAACTTGTAGCGATGTAAAACAATGTTTCTAAATATATGCGATGGTAAACGTGTTAGAATGGGGAGAATACGGCGTTGTTTTTTCGTGGCTATACTGGCGATTAGAACTATCGGATTTAAGTTCAAACAAAATATGCTCTAATCGCCAGTATTGCTACGAAAAACAACGTACTACCCCTTTAATGATACCAACAGAAATTCAAGTATATTATTACAACATAGTTTTCATGTTATAAAAAACTTAGCTATCCATAAATTCTGACATTTGTTTTTGCATTAACTTACTTCCGTAGACTGGGGAGAAAGTAATATGAAATGTTCAATATTGCGGCAAAGTTGCATCAGCATTTGCTGAAAAGTTGAAATTGAATCATACTGAAAATATAGGACCAAAACTGCCATAACTAGAATTATTTTCCAAAATGAAATGCGCATGAAATAGACATGTTGGATGAGTGTCAAGGATCTAAAAGTCAATAATGCGAAAGTGCGAAATACATATGGCATAGAATCGTGGGGTGACTGACAAGATTACAAGACAATAGTACGAGAGACACATACGATTGATAGTGCAAAAAAACACACAGGATCATCAGTAAAAAGTGCAAAGTATACACAAGATCAACAGTCGATAGTGCAAACTATACATAAGATCAACAATCGAAAGCGCAAAGTATACATGCGATCAAAAGTTGATAATGCAAATTACATATACGATCAACAGTCGAAAGTGTGAAATACACAAAAGATCGACAGTCGATCCTACGACAAATATAGACTCGATTATGATCAAATTAACAAATATGAATATCATTAAAGTAGAATAATTTTACCAGGTTACGACGCTTTAATTATTTCAATTTTGTTATAAAATGACCACATGTAGTTAGTCACTCCTATATCGTTCTATAAGATAATGGAACTAGTTACTAACACTCCTGTCCCCCAGAAAGAGTCCGTAATGCTTTACTGTCCGTCCGGAATGTGGGAGATAATTTCATCATATATGTGAAATTATGAACATGGCAGTAATAATATACAGACTGCATTAACATAGTATGGTTGTATGTGCTTTATATTAATAATCATTTTATGGGAAGTTTTGCACGGGGGTTTAATTCTATCCAAGAAGGAACAGTCTGTTGTGTCTAATCGATCTCGTGTCGAATGATGAACACTTTAAAACGTTTGTCTAGTACCAAAATCTCCCCGTTAACAGATAGCATCGTCCTTCATAAGTCGTCTTGCATAGTACGAGGGTTTACTGCGGTACTGAGTTAAGTCCTCGTTTACTGAAACAAACATATGAAATTAGATGTCGGAACGAAAACCAGAACTAGACTTCAAAATTTCCAATTTTGCACGAGTTGATGGTAGTCTGGCGACAATTTGAGGTCGGCCGTCCAACACGGTGAAATTGTTCGATATTTTCTGGTTTGAAATCTACAGACGATTCACTTGCTGCCTGCAGGATTAATTTATTGGTGACCTCATCCTAGATTCAGGAAATCCGGATAATTGGATAAGGGGTCTACGGCCATGTTGTTCTAGGTAGTCGAGCTGCATGCGAAGTGTATTTTTATCCTCAATGTTTGACACTCGAATAACAAAAAGTGCGATCTGACGCTTTACAGTAGTGTTGATGTACACTAACAGTAGGCCCCTTACGGCCCTGGCTATCATGTCTACGTCAGAACTGGATATCGACAAAGCATCAGAAATAAGGGAGAGTCGGTAAGCTGACAAGGTTTTTCATAAAGCATATGCTGGATTAGGATATTTGTAGGCTGGGATGGAACGAATGGTTGAGCTGGCGTGTCAGAAATGTTACCGGAATTCCTCTGTGTCGAGGTAAACGAATGCTTTAAAGCACTAGGAGAATAATCTCTGAGGTTGTTTGTTCACAAACGGCGACGTTGTAGACCATGAATATTCTGGACGCTTTGACGTAAGGGTGGAGAAGTGGAAAATCAAAAGTCAGTATGTAATGTACTATATAAAAGTCACAACGCTATGAACACTGGACACTGTTATTCATAAGATATCTCATAAAAGTTATGTATAATCTACAGAATATCTTATATAGAAAGTTAATAAGATATCTTATAAAGAACGAGACTCTCGTGAGACCGGCAAAACCTAAACGTTTGAGAATGGCTGCTCCCTCTGTAAGGTAACTTCAATTTTGTTGAAAGGCACGTGAAACATAAACAATCAACCCCCTGTCTCGACCACGATCGGCTAGGCATGGAGCAGATGTCCTGTTCGAGCAAAAATGAATATATATGGCAATGATATACCTCTGTCAAACCATTATATGTAGTTTAAGCTTCATCTCAGCTCCGTCAACGAGTGGAGGAGAGTGAAATATCTCAAATTAAATATTGTACTTGATAAGATATATTTTAATCAGAGTTTATAAGATATCTAATATAATATTTAAGATATCCTATAAAATGTCTTAATGGGATATCGTATTATTTTATGATATATCTTATATAAGATACATTTTGAAGAAAAGGATATAATATATATCATTTAGTATATAAGATATCTTATAAAGTATATAAGACATAAAGTTCATTATAAGACATCTTATATAATTTGTTCCGTAAATAAATGAACTTGGATTGCTATACGAAGACGTTACAAGATCAGGGTATCCCATTTTCAAAATGCAGACATAATATATAAATACTTTCACTTAATGAATCTTTTCCAATCAGTAGCAGTTTGAATTATAGCAGGACTTAGATCTGGATCATTTCACAGTTTTAGAGAACTTTCTTGGAAAACCTATCAGCAAATAAGGATGTATGAAATAACGCCTGGACTGTCACCTCAGTACTTTCAAGACGTCCTAACTATTTAAATTGGCAATTAAAACAACCACAGCCCCCATTCACTCATACAAATAAGAATATTCCATTTACCTTTATGTGATAATAATTATTTTGACAGTTTCTTCCTCTCTCTTATGTGTACTAACACTTCAGATAATGACCTCTTTAACTCCCGCACTCTTTCAGCTTAATAAAGCCAACTTAATAAAGATGTCATTCATGAAATTGAATGGACAGATTTTTTTTATTGAAAGAAGAGGAAAGAAAGGGTAATATTTTTTTCGTATCCAATTATAAATCATTGTTGTATTTCAAATATTAATTTATTTAACAAATAATCCGTCTTGGGATAACAAACAGTCTCACATTATGTTCTTGGGTATCAAGTTTATGCTCATCTGAGACTTTCGCTATATATTTCTGTAAGTAGTTATGTCAATGACTGTCGTGACTGTGACAGAACTAAAGAGAGTTACTTAATGATGTTAAATCCAGACGTTTTGAACTCCATATGATCGAATCAGCCATGACTCTACATAATATAAGATAGCGTTTTCTGTAAATTCTTCTCTTATATATATAATCTTATATTAGTTGTCATTTATACGAGATTTTATGAAACGAGGATAAAGGTTTGTTTAAATTTTGCGAACCTTTTCATATGAAATATAAACATATTTAAGATATTTTTATCACATAACTAAAATATTACAATTATGTAAGGACGGTCTAAAAACTTGTAACGGTCGACATTAACCGCATTAAAAATATTAAATGAGTAATGATGTGTCCGCAATTAACAATAATACCTAGTCTGCAGCAAAAATAATAAAAAAATAATAATGACAATAATACACGATATTGACTTTGATGAATTTAATAAATCCCACATGACTTTCATCACATTTAAAATATTAAAGAGAAATCCATTCTCTGAATGTCGATCAAATATATGACCTAGTTTATGGCGTCATAGCGCGCAGCATTCCATAATGTGACCATGACCTTGTCATGTGTACAATTGTGCGAAAGTAAACAGCATTTGCACATCTCCAAGGAAAAGTGGATTTACTGGCCAATTTCGGTCCCGTTACACACGTGGTGGTCGGGTCGGTGATTACAGTATTCTGCACACTTGTCACAGCCGAGGTGTTGATTGAAACGTTGTTCTGCACATTTGTCATAAAAGTACTGGCATAATTGAGATATGAAAACAATCTGGATATGTTCTTGTAAGTTTCCTCATTGATGTGGCTGTAATTATTAACAAATTGTAAATTACAATGCCCAGTAAAATGGACGATGGTATTTGTCGATACTCCTTTGCTTACAAGTGTTTATACAAGGTGTTTTATTGCACTGTAATTTGTGAGACGCTTGTCTCCGCAGAGTCCAGTTGCGATTGACCATTCCCTCATCAATGAGGTAGGTTTGTTTGTTCCTATAGCCTATCTCTTAAACACCTATGTCATATACCGATGTTCATGTGAGCCTCTCAGACCAAAATGAATGAGTGTTTATAACAGTGTCCGAATGATGTTGCCCTAGTTGTTTATACTCTAAAGTGTGTCTATTTCCTATCCAGTTATCGGGTTAGCCTTTTTTTGTTGCGATTTCCCAACCCGTTACGTTCGAGTTCACGTTATTTTTATTTTAAAACGTTTTGAAACTGCGAAAACTCCCTACTGGTAGCAAGACTGTACCCGTATCTCAATCTACGTTACTGACAGTCATAACTGCCCATAAAACCCCTGAGTGAACTGAGTTAACAATTAAAAACATCGTGATATAGAATTTGCAAAGCAGTTGGCATAGCTGTGATGGTTGGATGTGAAGGAAGGACGTATATTCGTTTTCTTTCGCCATGAACATGTCTTGCTTAAAGTGATTGCATTTGCCTGTGCACCAACAAAGTCCTGAATGGATTCTTTTGGAACATTAGCAAATCGAGATATTTCTGTAAGTAGTTATGTCAATGACTGTCGTGACTGTGACAGAACTAAAGAGAGTTACTTAATGATGTTAAATCCAGACGTTTTGAACTCCATATGATCGAATCAGCCATGACTCTACATAATATAAGATAGCGTTTTCTGTAAATTCTTCTCTTATATATATAATCTTATATTAGTTGTCATTTATACGAGATTTTATGAAACGAGGATAAAGGTTTGTTTAAATTTTTCGAACCTTTTCATATGAAATATAAACATATTTAAGATATTTTTATCACATAACTAAAATATTACAATTATGTAAGGACGGTCTAAAAACTTGTAACGGTCGACATTAACCGCATTAAAAATATTAAATGAGTAATGATGTGTCCGCAATTAACAATAATACCTAGTCTGCAGCAAAAATAATAAAAAAATAATAATGACAATAATACACGATATTGACTTTGATGAATTTAATAAATCCCACATTACTTTCATCACATTTAAAATATGTCTATAACAGTCATAACTGCCCATAAAACCCCTGAGTGAACTGAGTTAACAATTAAAAACATCGTGATATAGAATTTGCAAAGCAGTTGGCATAGCTCTGATGGTTGGATGTGAAGGAAGGACGTATATTCGTTTTCTTTCGCCATGAACATGTCTTGCTTAAAGTGATTGCATTTGCCTGTGCACCAACAAAGTCCTGAATGGATTCTTTTGGAACATTAGCAAATCGAGATTGATTTTCTTTATCATGAGTTTGTCTGGTTTCCCGAGTCGACGTCTCTGTCATCTGCTCTGACACCTCGGAGTTCACTGAGCAACGTGTTTTATTCAGCGCATCGGCCTTGTATTGGTTGGATGCTACTTGACAGTAGCGCCTCACTACAATATTACTGGGTATGATTATTTTACCTAACCAATGGGGTCTAACGTCTTAACAAGTCACGCTTCATATATTCTATCAATTCCTTTCACTCTATATATCGATATTCTTAATAGTTGGACCCTAGCAGGGTACTGATAATCTTGGAAGGGATTGCTGTCCCAAATATTCTTCTACAAAAAAGTCAATCATCCTCGACAAACAAGTCATTGTTTACATTTAACTGTACGTGTGTCCAGCGTTCATAGCGTTGTGACTTTTATATAGTACATTACATGTTGACCTTTCATTTGCCAAATGTCTACCCCTATGTCAAAGCGTTCACTTACTCCATTGTCTACAACCTCGCTTTTTGAAATTAGAAAATTCAGGGAGTAATCTCCTTATGTTTCAGATTATTCCTTTACCAGGACACCCCAAAATTCCGGTAACATTTCTGACACACGTAGACAGGATGGCCTGCTGTCGGGGGACACACTACCGCTGTAAAGCGTCAGATCGCACCTGTTGTTGATCAATTGTTCAAACTCGAAGCTGAAAAAATACACTTCGTATGCAGCTCGACGACCTAAAACAACATGGTCGTTGACACCTAGTCCGATTATCTGGATTTCCTGAATCTAAGGATGAGGTCACCAATAAAACAACACTGCAGGCAGCAAGTGAATCCTCAGTAGGTCCCAGACCAGAAGATCTTGAACATTTTTCTATTAATATTGACATTACTGTTAAACCATATTTGATTGTCATTAATGCATTTGTATTTGATTTGTTTATCTAGCTTAAAATAACCAATTTGTAACTAGTAATCAGAAAATATTTGACATATCTTTTAATTTCTCATTTCAAGTACATGCATTTGCTTATTTTTACTTATCAAATATATATATATAAACGATTCTACAACAAGAGCAATTATGACAGATTCTAGATGCATCATTGTGAGGTCCCTTTCGTCGTGGTTTGAAAGTGTTATATCCTTTTTCCTAATGAAATGGAGATATTAGCAAAGTTGTTTTTACAAATAATGTACTTATTGGAGAATGCCATATGAAAAACATCATAATCACGAAGATATCATCTCACTAGGGATTTAAATACTCTAATACACTGAGATGATCTTGTCGAGGTAAGTTTCAGAGGAACAACAATTAAATAATCTACTGTAGTATTTCGTTCTTATTTATCAATTATGGACTGTCGCGAGATCTACATGTTGTTCATATAACACCATTTTAACCAAAACGAAAGTTCCTAATTTCTAACATCTGAATTAATATTACGCTTAGCTAAAGCCTTAAGTGGGATAAATTATACATCATTGTCTATTTGACTGCGTCTAACTCAGACTTTTTATTACGCAATAAACTATTCCTAGATGATAATTAATATTGTGAGCTAAATCCGGATGATAAACGTACATTTCTTTAGCGCAGTTTGCAAAATACTTAAAAATTACAAAATTAACAACTATATTATCCTGGTTATCACATGAAAAATGCTCAATGGATACTATTTAATGGAAGCATGAAAATATCACATGAGAATATGATCAAAGATTATCAAAAATATAAACGATAAAGTATATCGCTAATCATTTCAATCTTAACGCTAAAAACATAAGTATGAGACATATTATGCTTTGACAACTCTTTACTGCAGTAATGGTAAACATATAAATTCGCTCAAATAAATGAGTAACATTGAGTTTTTCCGGGAATGCACTATCATTGATAAGGGGATTTGTTCACCCTGTGTTGTAAAAAAATACAGCTCAATCAGTGTCGTGTCGTATCAATGCCGTGACACAAGATACTCGCACAACACAGCCAGATTTGCATTGGAAATGGGAGGGTAGTGGTCGTCTTTTAGGACTTTGCTATTTAACACAACTTTCCCACCTATCTTGATTTTACCGTTATACCAGATGGGCGATTTCAGTATGTTTTCCTAAAGGATGTTATCAGGGTTTTTTGAAATTAGTAAGTAGAATGGCTTAAGAACATCACAATATAATTTATGTTTACACTTATTTTCACATATTTTGATATATTCAGAACTACAATTTGAAAGAAGATCAGTGTTGATATAAGTCTTATGTATAGCCTGCCCCTTTTCACTAGTTTGATAAAGTCTTCTGATCCAAGTAAGTTTAAGAAAGTTACTAAATGCAGTAAGATTAACTATCTTCAATCCCCCATCTGCATATTTTTTAATTAATAATTTCTTTTTTAACTTTTCTGGTTTCCCATTGCATAAATAATCAAATAATAATTAGTTGGGTTTGCCAACAAATTTACTATCTGGATTAGGTAATGCTATAAACAAGTGGTTGAATTGTGAAATGAGCAATGATTTAATTATATGACTTTTTTCAATATGTGTTAATGATCTTCTGGTTCAAATTTTATTAACATATTTTAGTCTAATGAGTTTTTTGTCAAGGTTAAGTTAAGGTATTTCATTAAGATTCACACTAAATTCAATTCCTTACAACACAAATTTTGTCTCTCCCCACTGCAAATTAAGTTCGGGTAAACAAGAATCCTCACTATACTTCTTGCTGCCAATCCATATCACCTGAGTTTTATCAATATTAATTTTTAACCCAGAAAGTTTTGCGAATTCGTTTAATTCTTTAATTGCTCCCTGAAGTGTTTCCTCTGACCCATCAAGTATAAGTGTCATCGACATACTGTGATAATAAGATAGGGAACCTGTTATATTTTTGTTATTTCTCAACTTCACTGCCAAAATATTTGCACAAAGTATAAACATATATTGGGCGATCGGGTCCCCCTGTCGACAGCCCTCCTTATTTAATTAAATGCCTAGATTTATCTGCTTTTGGAATACAAGTTATTATCCCCCACTCCCCCCCCCCCCCCCCCCCCCCCCCTTTTTTTTTTTTTGTTTAATTATAGAAAGTTGCCCTGTATGATAATCAGCATTTATTGATCTTACTATAACTTGTCCAATTTTCCCCCAAAACATTAAAAAAAATGTAGTAAAACCATCTGATCCAGGACTTTTATTGTTTTTCATTAGTTTTAAAAATCTTCCTGCCTCTATATATGTAATGTTTCCCCTTCTAAAAGATAAGACTCCTCTCGAGATAATTGAGGCATTTTATTTTTATTAAGATAATATGGTAAGTTTACTTGCTGCAAATTGTCCTCTACAAATACTTGACTTCCAAGGAGACGTTTATAGAAAGAAGACTTCCTCCAATATATCCTCCTGTTTAGTTATCATTTTGTTACTATCAGTTTGTAATTTTGGAATTATTTTTGAAGTATAATTTCTACTCCAGATTAAAAAAACTAACTGTAGGTTTGTTTCCCTTCTTCTGCCCATTTTGCCCGTGACCTAATAATACTTCCTTTCATCTTATGTACTTTGATCTTCTCTGAATCATTTTTCCTACTAATTAAATCCTCTAAGTTAACATTGTCTTGAAGCTCAAGCCCTTGAACTTCTTTTTTTTGAACGGACGAAAAATACGAATCATACCCCAATTCATTTATATTAAGCTATATTTTACTGACCATTAATCTTGTCACCATGTTTTATTTTACGCTTTCACTCTTAAGTGACTCTCTTAATTATGAATTGTTATATCAAGAAATCAAATTACCAAATACCGAGCTCAGAAACGCAAATTATAAAAATATAATTACAAAATATTATTAATATATTGTCACTTCCCGAGAAACATTGTAATTAACTTCGGTATATATTGTGCATTAAAAATAAAAAAAATAAAAACGACTTAATACTTTCAGATACATCACAATTGTCAGCTGAGTGTTTTCTCTTGTGTATACATAACATCATGAATATAATCATCACTAGTGAATACTAGCACCATGAACGTCATCTTTACTAAATCCATTACACCATAAATAGCATCACTAAGGAAGACATAAAACCATGAATATCATAATTAGTGAATACATAAAATCATGAATATCGTCTCTAATGAATGCATAACAACATTAATATCGTTACTACTGAATACATAACAGCATGAATGCCATCACTAGTTAATTAATTACACCATACATATCACCACTGATGAATACTAGTATCATGAAAATCAGCACTAGTGGATGCATGGCATCATGAATGTCAGCTCTATAGAATTATTTTCAAATAAAGTCGAATAATGTTGAAAGTTGATCTATTTTCAGCTTTTAGCAAGATTATATGCATTCATACAGAAGGTGTTTCATCTTTACAGTAGTTCACCCCATGGCTGATGCACCCTTTCACATCCCAAGTATTGACAAAGCAAAGTCTATCCGGCACAGAGACACTTTGGTTATCGATAAGATCAACAGCTTTCGTCGCTGTCACGGATGTCTTTAGCATTAACACTTAATACTATCTATACATTATCTATATTGACTCGTTAAAGTTGTTACATCAACATGCATGGATATTTAGCCTGCAGAGTATTGTCACAGGATAACCAACAGAGCGGAACGTCACTGCTGCATCTATGACTACTTTTTTCATAACTTTGAAATAAACATTTGTCCTTTACATTCTGTATACTGGACTCTTAGTATAGATCAAAATGTATTTAACATCCTCTCTGATTGGCTATTAATGACGAGTTCTCTATTCGCGCTGTTCATGATAAGACTCTTAAGGATAGTTCAAAATGTCTTTGACATCCTGTATACCGGATTTTTCTTCACGGAATTTCTTTTCGCACATCTTAGGGTAAGATTCTTAGGGATCAATCAATATGTTCTTAATGTCCTGTATAGAGGACTATTATCGACGAGTTTTCTTTTCGCACGTTTAATATCGTCACTACTGAATACATAACACCACGAATACCATCACTAGTTAATTCATAGCACCATTAATATCTTCTTTGCTTAATTCATAACACCATGAATATCATGACTAGACATACAAACATCAAGAATATCATCAATAATGCGTTTATAACACCATAAACATCATCACTAGTTAATTAATTACACCATAATTATCACCACTAGTGAATACATAGCATTATGAATATCAGCACTAGTGAATCATGACATCATGAATGTCAGTTTTAAAAGATTGTTTTCTGATAATGTCGAGTAATGTGAAAAGTTTATTTATATTCTGCTTTTAGCAAAATTATATGCATTCATACAGAAGGTGTTTCATGTTTACATTAGTTCCCCACAGCGCTAATGTTCCCTTTTACGTCCCAAGTGGCGACAAAGCAGACACTATCCCGCACAAAGCCACTTTGGTTATAAATAAGATCAAACATATTTCGTTACTGTCACTGATGTCGTTATCCATTAACACTTAGAATACTATTTATAAATTATCTATATTGACTTGTAAAACATAGTTGTTAAATAAACTTATGTCTGGAAATACTAAGCCTGCAGTGCGATATTACACGATAACCATTAGAACGGAACGTCACTGCCAACATCAATTACCACTTTTTCATTAATTTTTAATAAAAATATCCTTTACATCCCTAAGGATATATCAAAATGTAATTAACATCCTGTATACTGGACTATAATTGACGAGTTCGCTTTTCTCACTTTTCATGGTAAGACTCTTAAGGATATTTCAAAGTGTCTTTGACATCCTGTATACCGGATTATTATTGACAAAATTTCTTTTCGCACATTTTATCGCGAGACTCATAAAGCTAGATCAAAATGTGATAAACATCCTGTATGGCAGACTATTATTGACGAATTTCATTTTCGTGTTTTTCATGGTAAGACTTTCAACTACTGCAAATTAAATTACTTTGCTAAAACTAACAGATCCAGACGTTATTGCAAACTCGAATACTTTCAGGTTTACTACTAAGGGACATCAAAACATACACTCAAATTGATTGACCAGCAATGAAAAATACCAGACTATAAGCAATCTCCGAAATCAACAAATGGCTAACAATTATTCCCCAGTCACAATTAAACAAAGAACTAACCTACTTTTATCCACATAGGGTTGGTCAGATGGCACAGGGGTAACGCACTTGCATTTCAACTAGGCGACCGGGGTTAGATTCCCCAGTCTGAGATAAATGAACAGGTTAAGGAAATTTGACTCCCAAAATTAAAAAGCTCAGCTCTGTTTAAATGCGATTGTGTGAGCATACAAGTGAGATATTTATTTCTCATACATGATATGTGCACATGTTTCAATTATAGTTATGAAATAAGAAGTGTTTGATAGGATGTGTATGGTATATTTATGCAAATAACATATCTGTGTTAATTTCATATAGTGATTCTGTGTATATACATATATATGGGAGAAAGCAAACGAGATTTAAAAATAGGGTTTTGTGTACGTATGTGCGATTATGTAAAGGAGTATTTGTATTTTATGTACTTTGCATTGACGAAAAACTTGAATAAAAAGATCATTATAAAAAAAGCATATACCGAAGTTAATTACAATGTTTATCGGTATGTTAAAGTATATTAATAAGATTTTGACTTAAGAGTGAAAGCGTAAAATAAAACATGGTGATCAGATTAATTGTCAGTAAAATATGGTGACGGCGTTAATAGTAACAGGATTAATGGTAAATAAAACATACGGTCAGTATTAATGGTAAATCAAGTATGGCGATGTGATCAAATGTTCATTAAACATGGTGACAGGTTGAATAGTAAATAAAACATGGTGACATATTAATCGTTAATAATATTCGGGAACATACTAATAGCAAATAAAATATGGTGACAGGATTAATTGTAATTCTACCATGTTTGCTATGCAACGCCAGTTTTGATTGGTTTAAAACCATGTATTATTTTCCAAGAACCCACCATCGTGCCAATAATACACGGTCGGGAGTCACGGCTGTGACAATTTTATATAACTAATATTCACGGGTTTATTTAAGGTCACCATAGCCTAGTGGGCTAATGGGTTAGTCTTACATTAATTTTTATCACGACGCGAGTTCGAATCCTACGGAGGTCCACTTTGTTTTCTTTCTTTTTTTTATCCTTTTTTTTATTTTCAAAATCAATGCCATATGAAAGATGCTCTTGATCGTAGTACTGTATTGCCTGTATATTTCATCAACAAATAATGTAATACTAATGTAAGAAATAAATCACAAGGTTTTCTCGGGGTTTCTTTGTTGTTTTCTATTAGAAAGAGGTCGATCTAAGAACTAAACAGTACATGGCAGAATAGAAATCAACTTTGACTCGTGTATTGTTGCAGGATATACACGAACCATCTTTAACTATTTCTTAAATAAAACATGATGACGGAGTTGATGGTAAATAAAACAAGGTGACGGCATTTATAGTAAACAGAATCCGGGACGTGATTAATGGTAAATAAAACATGATGACGATATCAATGGTTAATAAAACATTTAGGCGGGATGAATTGTAAATAAAACATTTTAACGGGATTGATTTAAATAAAACATGGTGACGGGATTAATGGTTAATAAAACATTTTGACGGGATCAATTGTAAATAAAACATTTTAAGGTAGACCGACCATTCGGGTTTCCTCTGATAGATCTCCTTAATTTTATTTTCATTTCAATGTTAATTATGCTCTTATCACAAAAGCACATAAAAAGCATATGTCACCACGTTCATTTTACTACCAGGGCCACATAAAGATACGTAATTAATAGCTGAACCATATTTTAAGGATTTAGGTAGATTTTATCTTTCCCCGATAATTTTCACCTAAAGCATAAAAAGAAGGTTATATCCTATTTATATCATCAGTATGAGCAATATCATTCATAATTATCAAAATAAGAAGATTCTTTGGGTGGTTAACAAAATATGGCTATTTTTATACGAAAAACCTGTTAATTTTAGTGAAAAATTGATTAAAAAATACACGTTCATTTTTTTCCTGAAAAAAATGAACAGAAAAATGATCCCCATTTTTTTGCTTAATTTAAATTTCATATGCATGCTTTAAGAAGAAAAAAAAAATAAAAATAACACCTCACCATATTACTTTTCACACTATGGCCGTTTACTTTTCTGGTACCCCAAAACTTTTGCTTCAAGTATGACTCAAATTACCAAATTAGAGCAGTTATTGTGGAATCTGAGATTGATGATTTTTTTTTTGTTAAATCTTTACCATTTTCCTTCCTAGATTATGTTGTAATCTATGTTACTGGTGCTTTCTTTTTTTCTGAAAGAATTTTATTTGTTTGATTTCCCAAACACAATAAACATTTTCTGGATATTTTCCACTTTTCCGGATGAAAATTAGAGCATTACACTAACGGTCCTTCAGACGCTTGCTTCTAATACGCCATGTCAAACGAAGCGTATCGGTGATACAGAATACTAGAACATGCACGGAGGTTCATTTGCAGAGCTAAACAATGTTGCTCGAGTGTCGAGTGTCGAGCGTTCCAACCTATGCGATAATGTAGTATTTATGGTAATGCAAGACTCATATCTTCCGCGCTTACTGTCAATACATGACTGATATTAGTTGTAGCCTGCATATGTTTAGAGCGATTCACCGTACCTACCTGATTATAAAACGATATTATCATACTCATTATACTGTATCATTCCAGTACCTGTATGTCCGCTCGAGTAATAGGTCTACTGTTTACATTGACGTAGCTATCAAACTAAAACACCAGCGAGCTTAACGTCATTGTTCTGGATTTTAAGGGCATTTATTTGCCATTTGGCGGGTACACAAGGTTTGATTTCTGCACTTTATTTTCATCTAAACTAGCCTAGAGTCTCGGCGCACATAAGGCCATATAAAATTATAGTTGTGATTCCCATTTCGGCTCCGAAAAAAAATAAGGTAGGTAGGTAGGAAAAACCAATTCATCTATTTTTTTTTTTTTTTTTATTCCTTTCCCGACCAAAACATTTATTTTTTATTTGAAGGTACATGTAATCCATATCTTGATCTATGATATAATAATGACTACGTAGATAGCATCAATATTCAAAACTCTTTGTTTATTCATAACTGTAACATTTAATTCCATCTGAAAAACACTTTTAAATAAAATTCAATGTTCATTGACAGTTGTATCAAGTGTGTTTTACTAGTAATTTAGTGGTGTTGACTGGCAATTATTTACAGATCATCTGTGATTTAGGATTTACAACTCAAAATATAAAAAAAAAATGTTTTAGGGTCGGCAGAGAAAAACTGGGGTAGGTCGGTAAAGGGGAAACACAATTAAAATTGCATTTGGCCTAACAATGATTGCATGACCTCGAAGAATTATTTTGCTTTATTGTATCAGTTTGATATCAAATTCTTGAGCCTTTGATGATAAAATATTAACATACAAACATAAAACTTCAGCAGAATATTATCAAGAATGTTTATAGAAGAAATTTATCAATTACATGTACATTTGGTGTCATACTCATGGTATATTTACTAATGAATAAAATATATGCATAAAATTCCTGTTGTTTGATTTCTGATGAAGAAAAGGAACATTTTATATCAAAACATATTTCTGATACAGGATCATGAGTATTTTCCATTAATCATATCTATATAAATCGTATTTGGAGTATAAGATAATTGCCCGAATTTGTGCTTGTCAATCCGTCGTCCGTTTTTGTTATGATCTATTTATAAAACTACTCAAACCTGGTAAAGTCTAGACCAATCACAAAAAACGTGTTTTATAGGCCTACAGTTAAATACAATATTTATAATATATCCAAAATATGAGTAAAAGGCACATCTACATCAATTTAACGGGTTTTAGTTTTTGAAAAATTGTCGAATGTGAACGTAAATTTCGTGAGAGTTTATATAGATCTATTATACCATCCATGCATGTTGCAAGTTTTGTGTTTACGTCCCATGCGTTTCCTCCTTTTTCTGATCTGTGTCTACCCGCGGTTGGAATATGGTTGACTACCTCGCATTCTGAATAACAATATATCACATGTAAAGTACGCAAGGCCGAACTTACGTTCCTCTATACAATCTAACAGATGGAGTACACAATTGTTGGTTGCCCAAAAGTGCACATGCTTTTAGAGCATCGGCCAAATCCCCAAACTCCACTATACGTTGGCCCGTTCGCCATGAGTGTCCGCTTGTTCTATATTGCCATAAATTGGAGATGTTCTAACCTCTTCCTGACTTGATATTTAAATTTTCTCCGCCGAGACTGTAACTAACGTTATATGGTCGTCACACATTGGCATATTATGTGATACATCGGCGCTGTCCTTGTTTTCAATGGACCATCTTTATGTTCTCACTTCATTGAAAGCATAATCCTAACATAGTGTTTTAGTTTTACAAAACTGACCCCTTTACCTCTTGACCGCATCCTGTTGTAGGCCTAAACATTTATCTCCCAGCTGACTTGAAAATTAAACCAGATGTAAAGTTCTATTCGTGAATATAATCAAGGACCCGGATCGCCGGACGCCGGATCGCCAGACTCATGTCTGTAACGGCACAGAAGGGTCGGTCTACCTTAACGGGATTAATGTTAATAAAACATGTTGACGGGATTAATGGTAAATAACAAATGGTGACAAGAGCAATGGTTAATAAAACATGGTGACTGAATTGATGGATAATAAAACATGGTGACGTAATTAATGTAAATAAACCATGGTGAGGATATCAACGGAAAATAAACATGGTGACAGAATTGATGGTGAATAAAACATCGTGACGGAAGTCATGGTCAATAAAATATGGTGATGAGATCAATGGTAAATGAAACAATTTTAACGAGATTAATGGTCAATAAAACATGGTGACGGAATTGATGGCAAATCAAAAATAGTAACGAGATCTTAGTAAATAAAACATAATAACCAGATCAATGGTTAATAAAACAATGTAACGGCATAAATAGAAAATAGAATCCGGGACGGGATTAATGGTAAATAAAACATGGTGACGAGATCAATGGTAAATAAAACAATTTTGACGGGATTTATTTTGAATAAAACATGGTGACGGGATTAATGATGATCAACAAAATATAGTGACGGAATTGATGGTAAATAAAACATGGTGACGGGATTAATGGTCAAAAACATATGGTGACGGAATTGATGGCAAATGAAATATAGTAACGATATCAATGGTAAATAAAACATAATAACAAGATCAATGGTTAATAAAACAAGGTGACGGCATTAATAGAAAATAGAATCCGGGACGAGATTAATGGTAAATAATACATGGTGACGAGATCAGTGGTAAATAAAACAATTTTGACCGGATTTATTTTGAATAAAACATGGTGACGGGATTAATGATGATCAACAAAATATGGTGACGGAATTGAAGGTAAATAAAAGATGGTGACGAGATCAATGGTCAATAACATATGGTGACGGAATTGATGGTAAATAAAACATATTAACGGAATTAATGGTAAATAGAATTCGGGACGGAATTAATGTTTAATAAAACATGGTTACAGTATTGATGGTAAATAAACCACGGTAAGGAGATCAATGGTAAGTAAAACATTTTGACAGGATCAATGTTTAATAAAACAAGATGAAAGCATTAATACAAAATAGAATCCGGGACGGGATTAATGGTTCATAAAACATGGTGACGAGATCAATGGTAAATAAAACATAATGACGGGATCAATGGTAAATAAAACAAGGTGACGGCATTAATAGAAAATAGAATTCGGGACGGTATTAATGGTAAATAAAACAAGGTGACGAGATGAATGGTAAATAAGTAATTGTCAGTAACACATGATGACTGGATCAATGGAAAAATAGCGTGATGGCGGGGTTAATGGCAAATACAACCTGATGGCGTGATTAATGGTAAATAAAACATAGTGACGGGATTAATGGTCAATGAAACCAGGTGATTGGAGAAATGGTGTATAAATGATAGTGACTAGATCAATAGAAAACATAAATTATGGCGGGGTTAATTGCAAATAAAACATGATAATTGAATTAGAGTTGAATAAAACATGGTGCCGGGATTAGTTGTCAATAAAAAAAATATGAAGGAATTAATGGTAAATATAATATAATGCCGTGAAAAATGGGAAATAAAACATGGTGACGGCATTAATTGTAAATATAACATGATGACGTAATTAGTGGTAAATAAAATATGATGCCGTGATAAATGGTAAATAAAACATGGTCACGTGATAAATGGTTATTAAACATGGTGACGGTATTAAAGGTTAATAAAACATAATGACGGGATTAATTGTAAATAAAACGTGGTTACGGGTATAATTGTAAATAAAACATGGTGACGGAATTACCTGAAGATTGAACATAAAGTAAAAAGATCCATTTAATCTTACCTTCAAGATGATTTCAAAAATAAAGTAAAAGATCGT
>NC_047033.1:26635589-26676498 GCF_902652985.1 Pecten maximus
CTGATTGTTTTTCAATATTGAGGGCGATTCAAACAGAACCTCGAGTTTTACAATGGCTCAAAGTATCAGCAAAATTGTATGTGTCAATGTTTCTGTCCTCAAATTGCTATTATTTCCGGCAAAATAGGCGAATTAACTCGTATTAACATTACGTTCCGTAAGGAACGACAACTCTAACGAGTTATTGCCCCTCACTACACTTCATCTTTTATACTGACACTGTAACAGCCTGTATCGACACTATAGCATCATGTACTGACGCTATAACATCCTGTACGGATACTATAATATCCTTTACGGGCACTATAATGCCTTGTAGTGACTCTATAATATCCTGTAAGGAGACTTTTATGTCCTGTTCTGACACCAAATCGTCCAGTACCGACACTGTAACGTACTTAACTGACATTAGAAGTACTATGCTGACACTATAACGTCATGTCCTGACACGATAACGTCTTGTACTGATACTATGATATCCTGTACCGACAGTATAACGTACTGTACTGACATTTAGCTGACTATACTGACATTATAACAGTATGTGCTTACAATATAACTTTCTGTGCCGACACTATATCTACCTCTATTTACACAATAGCATATTGATTTGACAATGTGTGTTGTCTTGTACTGACACTTAACCTACCTGTTCGGAAACTAAAACCTTCTTTACTGAGCTTACAACGTTCTTCACTAACACTATACTATCCTCTATTGACAGTCTGTATTGTAAGGATACAAGAACTTCTTGAACTGACACTATAATCTACTGTACAGATAATACAACTTCCTGTTCTGGTATTATCACCTACTGTACCGACAATATAACGTCTTGTGCAGATGCTATAATTTCCCGTACTGAAACGTTGTTGTTTTGAAAGTTGCCGTTACCTGTGAAGGCGATCCTTGCAATGGTGGACACTGTGATCGCTCCAGTGGCTCAATTGTGTGCACCAACTGTCCGTCCGGGAAAATAGGGCCACGCTGTGATATATATGGTGAGTAGAATGAATGCATCTATATGATCCTAAATGGGGTATTCTTTAATGATGATATATTATAAAGCAGTTCGAGAAGTGGGTCGAGTCATGACAAGCAAACTTTAATATTTCAATTCGAGCTTCATAAATGCTCATACCACATAAAACTTAAGACAATTGTTGATTAATGAACTCAGTAATTTTATATTTTGTCGTGTTTTGAAGTCAAAATGTGGAGGATAAATGTAAATGGACTCAGACTTTTTCAACGACTTCGTACTAGCAAATCCAGTAAAAACGCTCCAGAGTATCCAGAGTATAATTACTCCAGAAGCATACATGTATATTAAATCTTTCCGTACTTATTGTTCTTTCCGGATTCCGTACCGGAAGTAGTAATTAGGCAGACTTCATGTGCATTTTTGATGTGTTGTTTTTTCATATAGAAACAGAAAGGCGAGTGTTATCTTTGTAGATGATAAAGAAATGTTTAACAAAATAAGATTTAAATACCAGATTGAACACTCTGAAATGTCCTGGATATAAAATGGAAATATAGCAAGCCGCCATATTGCTTACATTAACAACATATTGAGAAGATATCACCAATTACTCTAACGGAAAAACACTTAACACAAATGAATAAAAACGAATTTATCAACCAATATGTCTGTTTCAAAATTTTGGAACGTATTTCATATGTCATTGCATTGGATGATTTTATTTGTCGGTTGATGATTTCAACAAATCAACACTTTAATAACTTCACCTTAGCTTGTCGACTGTAGTCGACAATGGGGAAGAGGGAGCACATTGTTATGCCGACTTTAATCGACAACGGCGCTGAAAGAGTTAAAGAGATGCATTACAAAATAATTCGAACCTGACGGAGACCTAATTGATTCCCCACGGTCGTCATTGGATCTTAGAATTAAACATTAAATCTTGTTGGTTTTTGAAAAAAAAGTCCTTATGAATCATCAATAATTAAATCAGTGTTGTGATAATATAATTTTTAATGAAATTAATAACTGATTGGATATCACTGTCCGAAATTACCACAACGATTACCTTGTAAAATGAACAGTGCAATATGTATATGACTCCGTTTTCCTAAGTTTCGGGGATTACAAGTGCATAATGCATTGTGAACGGGTCTGAAGTAAACAGTGCAGGACTTGTATGCTGAGAATGAAATCATTTATGTGAGATATAAACTGATTAAATGAAAAAAAAATGTATGCATTGTTGTATTGGGACAGTCTAAACATATCTAAGTGTAACAAATATATCATGTTCAATAACTGTATATATTTATAACAGGTTGTTGCACTTTCTTATGTTTTAATTATGTATGTACAGAAGTCATCATCTGTGAGAGAGAGACAGGTGTTATTGAATGCCCTGCGGGACAAGTCATCGACATCCAGGAAGCATTTTATGGTAGAGAAGATCAAATCACGTGTTTTTATGAGAACGAGCTAGTGACAGAGACCAATTGCTCCTCCCCGTCAGCTCTGGAGGGATACGGAAACCTCTGTAATGATAAAACCACCTGCATGGTGACAGCCAGTAACAGTGTCACAGGAGATGATCCGTGTCCTGTTGTCTACAAATATGTACGGATCAGACACACATGCATTGGTGAGTAACTATATGTTAATGTAGCCCGACCCGAAAATAACGTTCTTTGTTCGTCGCCGTTTATAAAATTACATAAAATATATAAATATACCTTGTATTTTGAATTGCTGAATAGATTAGAAAAACTTCTGTAATAAAGCATTTATTTGTAAAGGGGTTGAGGGCGGGGATCAACAGGAAGAACTTTTTTCGAGGTAAACCTGTTTTGAATAAATGTATGACCCTCGGACGTAGAACAGTGATAACCATAACAGTTAAATCCAAATTTGACCAGAAATATCACTTAGAAAAATAAAGTACCCGGATATACCGTATAGAACATTTCTCAATGTTATCTATTCTTAATATGTTTTTGATTCAAAACATACACTTGATTGTTACTTCGTCTTGTCTAAAAACATTATTTTTACTGTAAGTTAACGTATTTAACTGACCCTATTAATCCTGCACTGACAATATACCATCCTATACCGACACTATAATATTATGTACGGACACTATAACGTTACCACAATACCCTGTGTTATTCAACTCTCAGACCATCAGTTAATCATTACAGCTGTTGATTAACAATCTGTTTATACCACACGTGGTATAAACTCTGTACGCATTTCGATTGGCTAACACGGGGAACTTTGACCCAAGCTGCAATTGTTATTGACGTCATCAATAATCTAATGACGTCACATCACCGGGTCCCCGACGTCACCGGTACACATTATTTGCATACGCGAAATTATACTTGGCCACGTTTCCCTTTGATTCAAGCCGATATTATTGTGGTAGAAACAGGTCACACGACTCGAAATTGTTGGATATGGAATTTATTTCACACTCGTAAGTTATTTTTTAAAAGTTGCAAAAAACACTCGCTAAAGCTCGTGTCTTTTGTAACTTTTAAAAAATAACTTACTCGTGTGAAATAAATTCCATATCCAACAACCACTCGTTGTGTAACCTCTATGTATCGACACAATTACGGCATGTAATGGCAATATAATGTCATGTAATGACAATAAAATGTCCAATACATACACTATAACGTACTGTACTGACACTATAACGTACTGTACTGACACTATAATGACTGCTGACACTTTAACGTCTAGTACGGACACTGTTACGTCCTGAACTGACACTATACTATCCTGTACCAACAATATAACGTCATGTGATGACATTTTAATGTCCTTTATTCACACTGTTACGTCCTGAACTGACACTATACTATCCTGTACCAACAATATAACGTCATGTGATGACATTTTAATGTCCTTTATTCACACTTTCACGTACTGTAATGACACTATAATACCATGTACTGACACAATAACATCCTGTACTGACATTATAATGAACTGAACCGATGCTATACTGTCCTTTAAAGACACTATATTGCTCTCAATCGACACCACTACTTTTTTTACTAGTGGGGTGACACTTTAAGGATGTCACAGAAAGCTAAATGCAGCGTGAATTGTCTCGTTATAACGCGTTCGTTATCTGCCCCTTATAACCGAAAAACATAGAAGTTTTAATTTTGTCAGCAAAGTCCTACAAAACTACCACCACCCTTCCATTTCCCATACAAATATGGCTGTGGTGCGCGAGTATCTTGTCTCACCACATTGAACTGATTCAGCTGTAAATTTTCAAAACATAGGGTGAAACAAATCCCGTTATCAATGATAGTACATCTTCGGTAAAACCCAAAACAAAGCAATGTTCATCATTTATTTGAGTTTGTATATTTACCATTACTACAGTAAAGAGCTGATTTTAAGTGACTTATTATATATTAAGACCCTATCATTTAGACTTTTATATCATAATTCTTGTTTGTTGTTTAGCCTGTTGTTGGCTGTTATTGATTAATGAAATTGAAAAATATAAAGAAATTTTCGACTATTTTAGTTTTCCCTTTAATGAAATAAGTACAAACAAAAACTGTGTTTTGTTTAACTCCTCAGGTATTTGCAAAAACTATGACCAATGGGAAGTGGGGAAACATACACAGGCCAGACAGTTGGAAACAAATTACGTGGGCCGCTAAAAATAAATAATAATGGTCGGTGATAGCGGAATAAGGAAAATATTATATTCTGCCACCATCGCCGGGATGGAATGGTCAAATGTTTCTGGGATCTCCTGAGAAGATCCCTAGAACAGTTACTTATTAATTGCATCAGCCAGGAGTCGTTAAATGATAGTTTCGACAAGCTTTTCAGCTATTATGTACTTCCAGCCAATAGTCACGCATCCTTAGGTACCACTTTCAGTTATTGTACAGCGGCTAGGTCTTCACTGCCGCCAATGCCCATCTTGGATCATTGTTAAATGATCACATTCATTTTCAACATTAATATGCCAAGGTGATAATTACAGCGTCAGGCTCATACAAAAAATCAAGAAAATTATTTTCATAACTATGCAATTTTCCTTTTTTTTTCTTTCTTTCGTACATTTCAGTAAGGTGTCTATATCATAATAATATCAAACTTTGAATCAATCACCTGCGAAAATAAAATGATGTAAGGTTACGCCCTACGTAGCAGACATTTATTTATTTCTGTGTTTTTATATCTTTTTTTGAAAAAGTAGTTGTCAAAGCACAGTATGTCTCATACTTATGTTTTAACGATAAGATGAAAATGATCAACAATATCCTTTATCGTTTATAATTTTGATAATCTGTGACCATATTCTCCTTTGATATTTTCATGCTTCCATTAAACATTATTCACTGAGCATTTTTCCCATATGATAACCAGGATAATAAAGTTGTTAATTTAGCATTTTATTTATAATTCAAACCGCCCTAAAGACATGTATTTGTAACATCCAGATATATCTCACAGTATGAAAAAATATCTAGGAATAGTTTATTGCGTAATTGAAGGTCTGAATCAGATGCAGTCAAATAGACAATGATGTATAATTAATCCCACTTAAGACTTTAGCTAAGCGATATATTATTTCAGATGTTATGTAGAAATTAAGAACTTTCGTTTTGGTTAATATGTTGTTATATGAACAACATATTTGACTCGCGACAGTCTATAATTGATAAATAAGAACGAAATACTGTAGTAGATTATTGAATTGTTGTTCATCTGAAAATTTCCTTGACACAATCATCTCATTGTATAAGAGTATTTAATTCTCCATAGTGAGATAATACCTACATGATCATAATGTTTTCCATATGGCATTCCCATTGCTGACGATGATTTTTTTCCAGATCGGTGCGATCCAAACCCATGTCAAGGAAAGAAATGGCGTAACCGTTGCAAAATATGCACTCGAGATGCATGTGACAATTGTCAAACATGGTGGCATCAGAGCCGGAACAGATATTGTAAACGTAAGAACATTTATATTTACTATTGAGGTGACACCTAAAGGATTGTCACAAAAAGAATGAAGTGTAGTGAGGGCGATAACTCGGTTTCAACACAATTTTTTATCAAACCGCTTAATACCTAAATTTCGACCAATAATAAGACGCATTGTTCTCCATCCAACGAAAGCTATACATTGAATTTGCAGACCTTTACTATCCCGATATACCAAATGTAATGGAAATCGCACAATATCTAAATTTCGACCAATCAGAGGCTATGAATTGGCGGCGATTTTGTTTAATTGTGAAAGTGAGGTTACAAGAGTAACTGGTACCTTATGTTGTACATTCATATCAAAGTTCATCAAAATGGGACAATATATTAATCCGGACCATTCTGAGGCCTGAAATTCATAAGTGAGGCTGCGATAGTAACCGGTGTCCCATGTGTACCTACATTTTATTGAAATTAGACAATATCTAAATTTGGATCAATCAGAGGCCAAGAAATGGCGACCATATTGTTAAAATGTAAAAATGAGATGCTGAGAGGGGCTGGTGTCCCATGATGCACCTACATATAAATTTTCAATAAGATCAGACAATATCTTAATTTGGACCAAACAGGTGCCAGAAAATGGCGGCCATTTTGTATTTCAACTTATTACAAAAGGTATCATAAATAACTACTTGACAGAATTAACGAATTACCAATATCTTATTATTTCTATTATGCAAAATAGGTTTACTTCAATATGTCATCTGCACACAGGTAGCAATTAGTGAATTTTTAAATATCTTTGCCTTTAAATACCAAACCAACATATTTCAACTTTTCGCTTTATATACCAAATAGAATATTGTTTAAGAAACTATTATGCATTTATTGTGTTGCATTAAGTTAAATTAAATCATTTTGTGGTGGAGAACCATGCAGTTGATTTTTTTTTCTTTTTTTTTCTTTTGAATTTAAACTTATTTCAAATTATTGCTAATGGTATTAAAGAGAATTATTTGACAAATTCAAACAGTAATCAGGATTAATGACAACAATTCTACAAAATAGTCTCATTCGAAATGGCATCTGCACACAGGTGAAAAAAAGATTAAAAGAGAAAGAAAAAAAGTAAAACATGGTGAAGGTTTAATTCTTTTTGATCGAGGTGGTTGATTCAAATGATTTTTACCATATCCATGCAATCACAAAATTCTACTTTGCCAATTCCTATAGCCACTTTAAAGATTATAGGATTTACGACATAAAACCTTGGTAACAATGTCAAACAGAACTGGACACATGATCCCAACTCAAAATATATAAAAAAGAGACTTTCTTTTATCTATATTAATAAACAGCTAACGACCTACTCAAAACTATACAAACGTAAATCAGAGGTTTTGCCAAAACAATTAACTTTGATGTTGTAGCTTGTTGCAACCGACACACTGGGAAATGCCGCAAAATCGGGAAAAGGGGGAAAAGGAAGTGCAGGCAATTCTTCTGCTCAACGTGAACTGCCAAATCTTAGAGAACTCCAACTGAACCACGCCCTGTCCCTCGACCACGTTATGTAATATTGCTTATTGCTTTCTTATTATCAATTGCGCTATCTTTACATTATTTACTCCCAATTTTATTGTTGATGATATCAATGAAAATATCAATTACTATATAAGGCATCATTTTTTTGCTTGAACATTCTATTACAAATACTGATACCAACAGTTTTGTTCATGTGTTAACGTCTAGGATTCTAAAAATCTTATATTTACGACTCGAATTTGAACTGTGCATACAATGCAACTTTACTGGTACTCGATAATGTTAACACGTGTCATCATTCATTCAGTTGGAACTAATGACATATTAAGTACAAATGTACAGTTGTATGATCTCACAAAGGGTCGTGCGTGAACAAAGTCTGCATGTCCGGTGGAATGTGAACCCAGTCGCACTGATTTCAGGCTTGTGGCGCCAGTATATTTGTAATTATGCAAATCTACCCTAACACGCATCTTATTTACTTAAACCGCCATTTTGGCTTTCTTTAATGATAAAAAATGTAATGATCATGCAGAGCATGGAATAATTTCTGATTTATCTGCATAAGACAAAAAACAAAAATGCGCACGTTGTTAACTTTTGAAAGAAAAGAAACATATCCTTAATTGAGTTTCTGTTTTAATATTTCTATCTTGCTTAATCTTTCATTATCTTTAATTGATTATAATATTTCCTTAAGCATATTGAATAAAATTTTGTGCAAATGTTTGTATATGTGTTATCCTTCCGTCTTCGGACCCGTAATACTCCACAGATATCTGTAGTCCGTTATCAGTATGTCCGTACCCTGTTTCTGTTGTAGATATTTAATAACCTATGGCGATTTAGGGACTTGTTAAGTATACCTGTTGTGTGTTAAATTGTTGTAAGATAAAAGTATCCACTATAGTGAATTGCACGGTGTGTCAAAGTATTAATTGTATCAATTTTACCACAACTACGAAATGATTTATACAACTGACATTGATCACTTAATTGTTGGCCCGGTGGGAGGCGCATTTTGGGTTTTATTCTGGGAGAAAACAGCACCAAGGAAAACCCGTACAGATGACAGACATTTTCTCATTGGAGAATCGAAGAGGGGGAAGAGGGGTGATCTTCATTTCCCCATACTTCACAGGGTTATCCGGTGGTTGCTAGGGAAAAAATAAATCGATCTTACACAGGGTGGATAAAGGCAGCCGGTACGCGCTATATGACACTGCTCACAACGTAACGTCATTATTTTACGTTGAGTAACCAAGTCGTAAATGATGACGTCATCAATTTTGATACACATTCCAAGGAGCATTGAAGACGGCGCGATGACAAACTTTCATAAAAACTTACGTTTGATTGCAAGTATGTGAGAAAAATAATCAATCATGTGTCTGTTCCGCGAAGAAGGATATCTCAACCCTCGTGTAAGCGTTTGGCTGGCCAGCGCTCGGCAAGCCTCGTGCTGACTGGTCAAACTCTAACAGTCGGGTTGAGATATCCCTGTCCACGGAACAGACCCATGATAGATTATATAAGCCTTCAATTTCTAGGAAGAAAAATGTTGATGTTTAAAGACAAAGACAAACCATCTATAGCCAGTTTTATTCGTATCCTATATTTCACCTGTGTTAGTTTGTCCGTGAATTTTACCTGGTGACCTGTGTACCAGGTTCATTTGAAAAAAAAACAGAGTTTCTCTTCTAGGTTTTGTTTAGAGTACTGTATACTAAGTTGTTTCGATTTAATCATTAATACTAGTAATGTATTATGCACCAAGAGACAAGCACAATTAGGGGGACTTAGCGGATATCCATGTATTTTCGAGCTTATAAAAAATATTTTCATCAACCGTGCTTCCTAGTTTATTCCAATCAGGATATTGATTGCGGAATTGATGAATGAATTACTCTCCTTTTGCTGTTTGAATGATATTCTTGCAAATATATTGTTCTTTTATATTTATCCTACCGTTTCGATCGTTTGCTTTTAATCGCACAATGTTAATCACACATTCTCTACATTGCTTCTTGGTTTGAGAAAGGTAATGATTGCCAATATCTTGGGAGCCTAGTTTAGGAATAAATTTACCAAGAGCTCAGTATATGAATATAAATTGATTATCAGCTATGGTTTGAAAAGTTATGTCGAGTTGTATTCGCACACAAGAATACTTGCTCCAACAGGTACATTATTTGTAAAAACAACTTTACTAACATCCCCATTTCATCAGAAAAAAAGATGTAACACTTTCAAACTATGGCGAAAAGGACCTCAAAATGATGCATCTAGAATCTGTCATAACTGCTCTTGTTGTGGAATCGTTATTTGATAAGCAAAAATAAGCAAATACATGTACTGAAATTGAGAAATCGAAAGAGATATCAAATTTTTTCTGATAACTGGTTACAAGTTATCATTTTAGGCTAGATAAACAAAACAAATACGAATGCATTAATGACAATCATTTATGTTTTAACATTAAGGTAAATATTGATAGAACAATGTTCAAGTTCTTCTGGTCTGAGCTCTACCGTTAGCGTTAAGCTGACGAGGGTGTTGAAAAAAACATTTGCTGTATTGGGATATTTGTAGGCTGGGATGGTTGAGGTGGCGTATTAAAGATGTTATCGGATGTTTGGGGTATCGAGGTAAGCGAATGCTCTAAAAAAACAAGGAAAATAGTATCTGAGTTTTTTTTTTTTTTTTTTTCATTTTCAAATGAGAAGGTTATAGACGATGAAGAAAGTTGACGCTTTAACGTAGGGGTGGATATGTGGCAAATCAAAGGTCAACATGTAATGTACTATATAAAAGTCACAACGCAATGAACACTGGACACATGTACAGTTCAACGTGAACAAGCCCCTGTATGTCAAGGATAATTGAGTTCTCATAATGTACACACATGTATGAATAAAAATATCTAAATGATAGTTGTTACATGAAACTCAACCAGTTCCAGACAGAGCTAAGAAAGTAGCCAAAGCATATATAAAGGTAAAAGGCATTGGAGAGAAGTGTCTGCCCCCCTACCCCCCCCCCCCCCCCCCCTAAAAAAACAACAACAACACAACTGTAAAACTATTACATTGTACAGTTAAACTAGTCTGAGTTCGAACAAATACTTGCTATAATATTATTGAATTTGTGTTAGAAAGAATATGTGTTCGACCTATCGACCGATCCGAAATGATTAAATTATCGTTTCCTCTTAATAATAACCTGAAAACATGTAAACCCTGCATATGAAATCAAAGAAAGATCCAAGAAGACCACTTTGGGGAAAAGAGCAAAACATACAAAATGTAAGATGGCTGCCTATAGGCTATTTTGTTCTCCTGATCAGATAAAAAATCAAATGGGTATTACAAGAGTCCAAGAGAAACCAACACGTAAAGTTTGAGAATTTTCCTCAAGGATTTTTTTTTTTTAGAAATAGCGGTAACAATTATCACTGTTTAGCCATCCATATATTTATGTTTAAAAAATCGGGTTTAATGACGTCAAACGTTTAATCTTAAAAATGGAATCCACGTTTTTCTCAACAACCCAATTATAACACTGTTCCTGGTCCAGGTGGTAGCATTTTTAGCATTTTGTCGTCGCTAAATTGATTAAACCATATACGTTTCACAGCTCATCATCATGTCAAATTACTCATGACATAACATCAGATAATCAATACACTGGAGTCACAATTATGCGGTCTTCAAACGAGGCTCTCCAGCTATACGCTGACAGTGCTGCAGCCTGGGAAGGAGGTTTGGTATTATTTGGACCAAAATTTGACAGGAGAGGGAATGCCTGTATGACAAAACATTATGACGGTTATTATATTTGTCCGTAGCTTTTTACCCCTTAATCCCAGGATATTTTAATTGAACTGATAAAAATCCGACATTTTGGTTCATCATGATTTTTCACGCATTGCGTCAACATTTTTGGTACAACCCATATATATTTAGAAACTTGAGAATATAAACTTTCCAAATTTAGTAACCAAAATGGTGTTTTTGCATTATTGACGTTACCATGGTAACCAAAATTTATGATTTTATGAAAAAAATACTTATTCCATATGAATATACATTTTAAGCCAATGAGGTGAATTAAATGCTAATTTATAAAATTAATGATATATCAGACTCTTGAGGAAGGAGGATAAACACAAATAAAAGTAGTATTTTCTATTCAGTTGCAATTGTTGTCATGGTTACTGACTGAAATTAAAAGCAATGATTTTTGTTAAAGTTTTTATTTCCGTTTTATCTACCTAGCCTTCATTGTAAGATATTTGGTTTTGTATTACAGGTATAATGGTTTAGTCAGCAGACTATCTATTGAAACTTGTAAAGAGGACCTATCCAGATTGTATGGTAAAACTTCTATTTTTGGATTTAAAACCTTACCATTGCAACCAGAAGTGAAAATACGTAAAAATGCGATATTTTACTTAGAAAAAACATGCGCATGTGCTTTCATCTGAATAAAAATGTAAAATGTGAAACTGTTTGCAGCTTAGATTGCTGTATTAGGATTATAAATGTTAATCATAAATCATATTTATAATTAGGTTCTTGTTTTCATAGTTTTAACATTAATAATCAATTTCTTGGCTTCAATTGTATATACAATTGTATAATGATTACTATTTGTTATGCAAACAATCTTTAAATTTGTCGATTTGTGCTGCATACGGTATAGAACCATACATCACATGTACTTTATTGACCAAAAACATCACTTTTTGGAGGATTTCTGT
The DNA here is from genome assembly GCF_902652985.1 of Pecten maximus. Lineage (NCBI taxonomy): Eukaryota > Metazoa > Mollusca > Bivalvia > Pectinida > Pectinidae > Pecten > Pecten maximus. The sequence goes on from NC_047033.1 coordinate 26,647,865, forward strand.
AAACAAGTGGAATATACATAACATTGAGAGTATTGACTATCACTATTATGAATTATAGGCATTATTTCTCGCTAAGTTTTAAGTAATGTTTGATACAGAATCGAATCCGTGCTTGGACGATTACGTCGGCTGAAAGACGACGTCAACAATTCAAATTTGTCGAAATAAAAGTTGGCTTGTTTTTTCAACTCACGAAATGCATCAAAAAAGTTTGTCAAATGAAATTTTACAAAGAACAAATGTTGTTGGATATTTTCTACAGTTTTATTAAGTATATTCGTTATCTCAATAGGTAAACACATAAGGGAGATACGACCATTTCTCTTACACCGACGTGCTATTGGCTATTTTGCGTAGCTGGGAGTTATGGGGTTAAACTATGAGGCGTAATTTTGCGTAGCTGGGAGTTATGGGGTTAAACTATGAGGTTAATTAATAATCGGTTATTTTGAAAATTTCATAGTAACAAATTGATGTAGCAAGCAATGGGAAAAAACGAAAGTTTTCATTTGCAAATGTCCATAGCCCCACTTAAACATTGGAATAGTGATACATGGTCCAAGCTCAAATTGCCGTTAATTATGATCAGGCCACATACTAAGCCACAAATTGATGTGCCAAACGGTAAGGGACAAAGTCTGGAAAACTCCAGTTTAACTGATGATGCTGACATCGACACCGCAGGCGACACAAAATGGATACTACAATATTTCACATAATCAATGAAACTGTAGTGTCAATAATCAACACAAACGTCCAGTAAGTCTTCAAGTAATATGATTCTTGTTAGTAACATGTTTTGTTAAGATATTTTGTCTATATTTATGTCGCATTGGGCCCATACATTGCAGCTGAGAATAAACCTATTTCTGAGTACGAAAATAGAAGAAAAAAATATTTTGTCGACACAACAACTAAACATTATGCTCAGATCTTCACATGTTTCAGGCAAGGCTAACGTTAGCTGTGGTTCAAGTTTTCGGTATCAATGACAGCGTTTGCATCCTACGAACATCCTACCACCAACCATCTGAGACCGGTTTTGCAAGAAAAATGAGTGGGCGCCATTACCATATTTTGATACATATCGCTCTCTTTACTAGTTCCCTTAAACTTGTTTTTTTTAACTTTTTTTTTATTCATTTTAATTTTCTTTTGCAAGACATACAATAGCATACATATATACATATAGGGAAGCATTACATACAAAATATACTTTACATCAACATAACTTTCTCCCTGTTGTTATGGAAAATATATTATGATATACAAAATGTATTAGATTAATTGAATGAGGTAGTAAGATTTATTATTAAAGTATACTGACTTTATCTTGGATTGAAACGTTATAGAATAGCAAAGAATGTAATAGACTGGAATAAGGGTGGTGATTTGGTGGTGGGGGGGAGAGGGGGAGGGGACAACAACAAAGACAAAATGAGCAAATAACAAAAACAAAATGGACTTCTGTATACACATATAGACATGGACATATGGACAAGGACATTTTAGACTGGTCTAACAAATATCAGTGAATTAGTATTTCGGTTACAGTTATTTGTTTATAAGTTGTTCCCTTTAACGTTGCCCGTTTCATGTTATCGTTTACAGCATCACGTTTTTTGTCTTTGACTATGACTTTGGTGTCCGCAGCTAGTATAACTACCCATACATCACACAAATCAGATTGGTAGGACGACAATTCAAAACATTCCTAGTTATTAAAATGACTAAGAGCATGCACAAACGCAACAAACGGCATGACTGTAGAACTGTAGAACTCGCATAACAGTGGAATGATTAACCAAACTCATTATAACATAGCCGTCCATATGCATTTCTGATTACGAGGCGGTTTTGTTTGCATCCGGCTTCTCCTGAGCAATGTTTCGGTCTCTTTCGAATATACATTAAGATTATATTGATTTAAAGGCCAGAGAGAACCCAAATCAACGAATAAGGTAGTTCTACAAAGTCTGACAAAAAATAAAACCAAACATGTCTGCCCTGTTCATTTGAGGGTTTGAATGTCTTTATGCTTGGCCTTATGTTGATGGCTAACAGCTTTTCATTCACATTGGATGTCATTCCTTTACTAGGTATCAGTTTAGCAGTATTCTACATAAGCGCCGAGTGTTCTGTGAGGAAGAGCATTTACGCTATGTGTCATTCTCGATTTGCATTTGGGGAGGATATTGTTCCATGAAGAAGCTGGACCTCCTATGTCATCCTTAAATGACTTGATATTTTTTGAAATCTTTTAAGCCGTTAATTGTCCAGTGGTCTAATTTATACATTGGATCTTCAAATGCATATCGGGCTGATCGGACTGAAACGTTCCGGCCTGGAAGTATGCCTTCTTTGTTCTTTAGCCCTAATTCAGTGAAAAAAGGTGTGGAGAAATGAGAAAAAAATTGTAAAATACAACAGTCAAAAGGAGATAACTTCTTCATATATTTTGATTCAATTAGCTTCACTCGTCAACCACACATAATGAAGTTAAAGTATTATTTGATTAAAAGTTATCTAAAGATATTGAACAAAAAAGCAAACAAAAATGATCCTAATATATAAGTCGGACACGATCTAGAGTCGGGCGTTTTCAGCAGGTCATACCGTCCTCTTCCCGTCTACCCCATTATATACACTGTCGTATTTATACACAATAAAACCTCCACTTCCAAGACCTGTCTCTCTTTGAAAACTCGCTCGTTTCTGACCTTTGCAGTGTTTGACACCGGCAGATCAGAAAAACCGCCGAAATACAAGGATTGCAAAGATAAACGTTTGTGATGTCAAAGCGATATGAGCAGACAATACTTTGAATTACAGAGGAGAGCTTCATTTCAACTACAAATCTCGTTCATGATAAATTTGGATTTATCATTATTCTATAAAAAGCCATTATTTTTTCATTTGAAAATTAGCTTTTAAGGCGGCCATATGATTTGATCTTGGGTCGGATACAAAAAAAATATACAAAATGATTATAACTCAAACAGTATCAACCTCTATATTTTATTGTATTAATCTAAAATACCTAAATTAGTAAATTAGAATAAAGCCTTACTTTTTTATTAATATTTTAATGTATCTTATGCTTACAGTAATTTTCAATCATTCTATGTTTCTATACGATCCCCTCATTCCTGGTAATCTATCTTGGTACAGTCAAAGAAGTCTTGAATCTCTCCTTATGGGTCAATCCGTTGTCCGAGACTTTAAAAGGGAGGGAAGAGTGTAGCCCAACTGGACCGGGTCGATCGTCGGCGACCAGGTAGCTGAATTGGTAGAGCATCCGGCAAGTGTTCGGATATCCGGGTTTGAACCCCAAGTCTGACCGTGCATTTTCCCTATTCCCCTTACCTTTCACCTTTGATTACGTATTAGGGGATGCCATCTGTTTAAAGGTCAATATTAGTTGACAGTTGTTAGTGGTGGCATTGATTTATAGGAGAACCCATGTGTCAGGATATTCTTACTATGTTACTATGAGTTTACTATGGAGGTTACTCAACCGTGACAGTTCATTCATACACCTGTAATGCATGTGCTGTTCCCAGGTGAGTAGTAAAACTGGTTTGGCTGGGTATGCCAACACTGACACTTCTCAGGTAAGTTGAGGAAAGTTGGGGATCATGTGAAGAGCATGCACATGAGGTTTACTTCACTAGCTACCCAAGGTAGAGTTGGACAGTACCAGGCAGGACTCTGACCAGAGAGGTTGGGTGTATAGTATAGGGCTATATATAGGAGGGCTGGGTGCCTAAACTCCTACTATGGTGCCTGTCAAGATGACATTATATTAGCTGGGTGCTAATTATGGTTGTGTGCCTGTAAATATGTTATTTTCAAGCTGTGTGCTTCGAAGCTGTGACGTCTGTGGCTGTGTGCCCTTTGTACAGTGTTTGTAGGACTGTGTCCATGTGGCTGTGTGCCCTTCGTCAAGGACTGTGTGTCCAGTTGGCTGTGTGCCTATTTTGAAGGACTGTGTGTCCGAACGGCTGTGTGCCTATTTTTCCAAGGACTGTGTGTCCATAAAAGTCTGTGGTAAAGCCTGTGTCCAGGGTTTTCCGGATGAAGTAACTTGGGGAGTTGATGTGAGTATTACAACTTTGTGGTGTTCAGTAACAGTGAAAGTTAGCGAGAATGGTAATGTTATATTGAGTATTTCTTTAGATATTGATAGTGTGTAAATATTATCTTTGGAAAGAGTGAGTTATGGATAGCAAATGTATGTGTATTGTAGCGGTCATAATGGCCTGGACATGTTGATCAAAAGAATTGTATGAATTGAAGATGATATATGTACATATGTTGTTAGAGATTAAAACTACTTGGTTATGACATTAATGTGTAGAGAAGAGTTAGGTCCAGATTTAGGTATTGATGTCATTGATTATACCTTGTAGGTAACCTCTATATACGACCTTGAAGAGTCTATATACGACCTTGAGGAGTTTATATACGACCTTGAGGAGTCTATGTATGACCTTGATGAACCTGAAGATACCTAGGCCTCAGAGGAACCTACACAATGACCTTGAGGAGCCTATTTAACCTTGAAACCTATGCGACCTTGAGTTAACCTTGTTGGGACATCCCATCGGATACGTTGGGAAGACCAGTGAAATCAGACCAGTGATGAAATTGTACCTGTTAAAGACATTCGCGCGTGTTAAATTTAAAATTACTTGCAATTGGACTCTAGGCTAATTCTGTAATTTAAAGTACATAACGTAGGTGTAAGTATCTTTAGGTGTGTGTGAGAGAAACCTGCAAGATTAACGATTATGCATTTCATGTTTGTTTTGTTGTGTTTAGTTTGTAAATAAATGTACATAATTTGTTATTTTGGAGTTTGTCAATTGTTAAAACAAGGACGACGTCAAATTACTTTCCCAAACCTCGTGCCACCATGTATTAAAAACCTTGAACTGTTAATGATAGCCTTTACTGTCACTCTTTTTTTATCTACCAAGGAGGTGATTATTAAACCAAGGAGGCAATTTATATTTATTCCATACATTTTGAGTTTAAGTTATAGAAGAGACCTTTATGCCATACCCTGTTGAATGTTATATTACAGAAATAGATCCAAGCTCCTTTTCCTTTAACATATTGTTATAACGTTTGTTTATTTTGTTTTTGCTTAATGTCCTATTAACAGCCATGGTCAATTAAGGACGTGCCAGGTTTTGGAGGTGGAGGAAGCCAGGCTACCCGGAGAAAAAAACACCTGTCTACGGTTAGTAACTAGTAACTCTCCCACGTAGGTTTCAAATTCGCGACCCAGAGGAGGAGGGCTAGTGTTAAAGTGCCGGGACACCTGAACCACATGACCACCGCGGCCCTGTTATAAGGATGACCGAATACTATATATATACGTGTATAATATGCCGACAATTGCAAAGGTTATCTAAGATCAAGTAACTTAGGTACATATATACATACCTATACAAGATTGACCATGTGTAGACTACGCTGATTGTAAGTCAGGCATGGCAGAACATCACCTTAAAGACGAGATGATATAAACATTACACCTTTACAACAATATTACTGACTTTATGAATAAACATTAGTTGAATAACAGTAAAACTACGTTGTATAAAGCCAAATTGATGGTTCAGATATAATTTTCAACTTTGTAAAGATGCTAACTATCACTAACAACTATAGGGACAGTCTATACTACTATCACTGACATATATAGGACATTCTACAATACTATCATAACATCTGTTGGGACGGTATACACTAATATCACAGACATCTGTAGGGACAGTTACACTACTGCCACTTACGTTTGTATATGTGTAGGGACAGTCTACACTAATATAATTAACATATGTAGGGACAGTCTACACTGCTATCGCTAACATATGTAGAGACAGTCTACACTACTATCACTAACATCTGTAGAGACAGTCTACATTACTGTCACTGACATCTGTAGGACATTCTACACTACTATCACTAACATCTGTAGAGACAGTCTACACTACTATCACTAACATCTGTAGGGACAGTCTACACTACTATCACTTACATATGTAGGGACAGTCTACACTACTATCACTAACATATGTAGGGACAGTCTACACTACTATCACTAACATCTGTAGAGACAGTCTACACCACTATCACTAAAATTTGTAGAGACAGTCTACAATACTATCACTGACATTTGTAGAAACATTCTACATTATTATCACTAACATCTGTAGAGACAGTCTACACTACTATCACTAAGATATGTAGGGACAGTCTACACTACTATCACTAACATCTGTAGAAACAGTCTTCACTACTATCGCTGATATGTATAGGGACAGTCTACCCTACAATCACTGCCATTTGTAGGGACACTCTACACTGATATCACTAACATCAGTAGGGACAGTCTACACTACTATCACTAACTTCTGTAGAGACAGTCTACACTACTATCACTAACAACTGCAGGGTACAGTCTACACTACTATCACTAACATATGTAGGGACAGTCTACACTACTATCACTGCCATTTGTAGGGACAGTCTACACTACTATAAGTAACATCTGTAGGGACAGTCTACGCTGCTGTTACTGACATATGTATGGGGACTCTACCATACTATCACTGCCATCTAAAGGGACAGTCTAACATCTGTATGGATAGTATACACTTTCACTGACATATTAGGGAGAGCCTACACTACTATCACTAACCTCTGTAGGGACAGTCTACACTACTATCACTAACATCTGTAGAGACAGTCTACACTACTATCACTAACATCTGTAGGGACAGTCTACACTACTATCACTAACTTCTGTACGGACAGTCTACACTAGTATCACTAACATCTGTAGAGACAGTCTACACTACTATCACTAACATCTGTAGGGACAGTCTACACTACTATCACTATCATCTGTACGGACAGTCTACACTACTATCACTATCATCCGTACGGACAGTCTACACTACTATCACTATCATCTGTACGGACAGTCTGCACTGTCTTTTCTCATTGGCAAAGGTAGTAATGAATATACTGGATAGCTAGAAAATGTTTCCACAGTGAATTTCAGATTTACTTTTTTTGAGACGAGATGATGTTAAAACAAATCCTTGAATGCATCAAGGATGCTGTGAGCTGTGAGACGTGCTGTAAGCAATTTCCTCGCAGACATGTACGTATTATAACATTTGTTATGTACATACGCGTATCCTTATAAATAGCGTTGATGTGACGACCCGCTACACATTCTCTGAAATCATCTTGAAGGTAAGATTAAATGGATCTTTTTACTTTATGTTCAATCTTCAGGTAATTCCGTCACCATGTTTTATTTACAATTATACCCGTAACCACGTTTTATTTACAATTAATCCCGTCATTATGTTTTATTAACCTTTAATACCGTCACCATGTTTAATAACCATTTATCACGTGACCATGTTTTATTTACCATTTATCACAGCATCATATTTTATTTACCACTAATTCCGTCATCATGTTATATTTAAAATTAATGCCGTCACCATGTTTTATTTCCCATTTTTCACGGCATTATATTATATTTACCATTAATTCCTTCATATTTTTTTTATTGACAACTAATCCCGGCACCATGTTTTATTCAACTCTAATTCAATTATCATGTTTTATTTGCAATTAACCCCACCATAATTTTTGTTTTCTATTGATCTAGTCACTATCATTTATACACCATTTCTCCAATCACCTGGTTTTATTGACCATTAATCCCGTCACTATGTTTTATTTACCATTAATCAAGCCATCAGGTTGTATTTGCCATTAACCCCGCCATCATGTCTATTTTTCCATTGATCCAGTCATCATGTGTTACTGACAATTACTTATTTACCATTCATCTCGTCACCTTGTTTTATTTACCATTAATCCCGTCCCGAATTCTATTTTCTATTAATGCCGTCACCTTGTTTTATTTACCATTGATCCCGTCATTATGTTTTATTTACCATTGATCTCGTCACCATGTTTTATGAACCATTAATCCCGTCCCGGATTCTATTTTGTATTAATGCTTTCATCTTGTTTTATTAAACATTGATCCTGTCAAAATGTTTTACTTACCATTGATCTCCTTACCGTGGTTTATTTACCATCAATACTGTAACCATGTTTTATTAAACATTAATTCCGTCCCGAATTCTATTTACCATTAATTCCGTTAATATGTTTTATTTACCATCAATTCCGTCACCATATGTTATTGACCATTAATCCCGTCACCATGTTTTATTTACCATCAATTCCGTCACTATATTTTGTTGATCATCATTAATCCCGTCACCATGTTTTATTCAAAATAAATCCGGTCAAAATTGTTTTATTTACCATTGATCTCGTCACCATGTTTTATTTACCATTAATCCCGTCCCGGATTCTATTTTCTATTTACGCCGTTACATTGTTTTATTAACCATTGATCTTGTTATTATGTTTTATTTACCATTGATATCGTTACTATTTTTGATATGCCATCAATGCCGTCACCATGTTTTATTGACCATTAATCTCGTTAAAATTGTTTCATTTACCATTGATCTCATCACCATATTTTATTGACCATGACTTCCGTCACGATGTTTTATTCACCATCAATTCTGTCACCATGTTTCTTTTCCGTTGATATCCTCACCATGGTTTATTTACATTAATTACGTCACCATGTTTTATTATCCATCAATTCAGTCACCATGTTTTATTAACCATTGCTCTTGTCACCATTTGTTATTTACCATTAATCCCGTCAACATGTATTATTAACATTAATCCCGTTAAGGTAGACCGACCCTTCTGTGCCGTCACAGACATGAGTCCGGCGATCCGGCGTCCGGCGATCCTGGTCCTTGATTATATTCACGAATAGAACTTTACATCTGGTTTAATTTTCAAGCCAGCTGGGAGATAAATGTTTAGGCCTACAACAGGATGCGGTCAAGAGGTAAAGGGGTCAGTTTTGTAAAACTAAAACACTATGTTAGGATTATGCTTTCAATGAAGTGAGAACATAAAGATGGTCCATTGAAAACAAGGACAGCGCCGATGTATCACATAATATGCCAATGTGTGACGACCATATAACGTTAGTTACACTCTCGGCGGAGAAAATTTAAATATCCAGTCAGGAAGAGGTTAGAACATCTCCAATTTATGGCAATATAGAACAAGAGGACACTTCATGGCGAACGGGCCAACGCATAGTGGAGTTTGGGGATTTGGCCGATGCTCTAAAAGCATGTGCACTTTTGGGCAACCAACAATTGTGTACTCCATCTGTTAGATTGTATAAAGGAACGTAAGTTCGGCCTTGCGTACTTTACATGTGATATATTGTTATCCAGAATGCGAGGTAGTCAACCATATTCTAACCGCGGGTAGACACAGATCAGAAAAAGGAGGTAACGCATGGGACGTAAACACAAAACTTGCAACATTCATGGATGGTATAATAGATCTATATAAACTCTCACGAAATTTACGTTGACATTCGACAATTTTTCAAAAACTAAAACCCGTTAAATTGATGTAGATGTGCCTTTTACTCATATTTTGGATATATTATAAATATTGTATTTAACTGTAGGCCTATAAAACACGTTTCTTGTGATTGGTCTAGGCTTTACCAGGTTCGAGTAGTTTTATAAATAGATCATAACAAAAACGGACGACGGATATTGACAAGCACAAATTCGGGCAATTATCTTATACTCCAAATACGATTTATATAGATATGATTAATGGAAAATACTCATGATCCTGTATCAGAAATATGTTTTGATATAAAATGTTCCTTTTTTTCATCAGAAATCAAACAACAAGAATTTTATGCATATATTTTATTCATTAGTAATTATACCATGAGTATGACACCAAATGTACATGTAATTGATAAATTTCTTCTATAAACATTCTTGATAATATTCTGCTGAAGTTTTATGTTTGTATGTTAATATTTTATCATCAAAAGCTCAAGAATTTGATATCAAACTGATACAATAAAGCAAAATAATTCTTCGATGTCATGCAATCATTGTTAGGCCAAATGCAATTTTAATTGTGTTTCCCCTTTACCGACCTACCCCAGTTTTTCTCTGCCGACCCTAAAACATTTTTTTTTATATTTTGAGTTGTAAATCCTAAATCACAGATGATCTGTAAATAATTGCCAGTCAACAACACTAAATTACTAGTAAAACACACTTGATACAACTGTCAATGAACATTGAATTTTATTTAAAAGTGTTTTTCAGATGGAATTAAATGTTACAGTTATGAATAAACAAAGAGTTTTGAATATTGATGCTATCTACGTAGTCATTATTATATCATAGATCAAGATATGGATTACATGTACCTTCAAATAAAAAATAAATGTTTTGGTCGGGAAAGGAATAAAATAAAAAAAATAAAATAGATGAATAGGTTTTTCCTACCTACCTACCTTATTTTTTATGGCCTTATGTGCGCCGAGACTCTAGGCTAGTTTAGATGAAAATAAAGTGCAGAAGTCAAACCCTGTGTACCCGCCAAATGGCAAATAAATGCCCTTAAAATCCAGAACAATGACGTTAAGCTTGTTGGTGTTTTAGTTTGATAGCTACGTCAATGTAAACAGTAGACCTATTACTCGAGCGGACATACAGGTACTGGAATGATACAGTATAATGTGTATGATAATATCGTTTTATAATCAGGTAGGTACGGTGAATCGCTCTAAACATATGCAGGCTACAACTAATATCAGTCATGTATTGACAGTAAGCGCGGAAGATATGAGTCTTGCATTACCACAAATACTACATTATCGCATAGGTTGGAACGCTCGACACTCAACACTCGAGCAACATTGTTTAGCTCTGCAAATGAACCTCAGTGCATGTTCCAGCATTCTGTATCACCGAAACGCTTCGTTTGACATGGCGTATTAGAAGCAAGCGTCCGAAGGACCGTTAGTGTAATGCTCTAATTTTCATCCGGAAAAGAGGAAAAATCCGGAAAATGTTTATTGTGTTTTGGAAATCAAACAAATAAAATTCTTTTAGAAAAAAAGAAAGCACCAGTAACATAGATTACAACATAATTTATGTAAGAAAATGGTAAAGATTTAACAAAAAAAATCATCAATCTCAGATTCCACAATAACTGCTCTAATTTGGTAATTTGAGTCATACTTGAAGCAACAGTTTTGGGGTACCAGAAAAGTAAACGGCCATAGTGTGAAAAGTAATATAGTGAGGTGTTATTTTTATTTTTTTCTTCTTAAAGCATGCATATGAAATTTTAATTAAGCAAAAAAATGGGGATCATTTTTCTGTTCATTTTTTTCAGGAAAAAAATGAACGTGTATTTTTTTAATCATTTTTTCACTAAAATTAACAGGTTTTTCGTATAAAAATAGCCATATTTTGTTAACCACCCAAAGAAGAATCTTCTTATTTTGATAATTATGAATGATATTGCTCATACTGATGATATAAATAGGACATAGCCTTCTTTTTATGCTTTAGGTGAATATTATCGGGGAAAGATAAAATCTACCAAAATCCTTAAAAATATGGTTCAGCTATTAATTGATACGTATCTTTATGTGGCCCTGGTAGTAAAATGAACGTGGTGACATATGCTTTTTATGTGCTTATTGTGATAAGAGCATAATTAACATTGAAATGAAAATAAAATTAAGGAGATCTATCAGAGGAAACCCGAATGGTCGGTCTACCTTAAAATGTTTTATTTACAATTGATCCCGTCAAAATGTTTTATTAACCATTAATCCCGTCACCATGTTTTATTTAAATCAATCCCGTTAAAATGTTTTATTTACAATTCATCCCGCCTAAATGTTTTATTAACCATTGATATCGTCATCATGTTTTGTTTACCATTAATCACGTGCCGGATTCTGTTTACTATTAATGCTGTCACCTTGTTTTATCTACTATTAATCCCGTCATTACGTTTTACTTGCCCTTGATCTCGTCACTATGTTTTATTTACTATTAATCCCGTCCCAGATTCTATTTACTATAACTACCGTCACCTTGTTTTATTTACCATCAACTCCGTCATCATGTTTTATTTACAATTAATCCTGTCACCATATTTTATTTGCTATTAGTATGTTCCCGAATATTATTAACGATTAACATGTCACCATGTTTTATTTACTATTCAACCTGTCACCATGTTTAATGAACATTTGATCACGTTGCCATGTTTCATTTACCATTAATCCTGTTACTATTAACGCCGTCACCATATTTTACTGACAATTAATCTTATCACCATGTTTTATTTTACGCTTTCACTCTTAAGTCAAAATCTTATTAACATACTTTAACATACCGATAAACATTGTAATTAACTTCGGTATATGCTTTTTTATAATGATCTTTTTATTCAAGTTTTTCGTCAATGCAAAGTACATAAAATACAAATACTCCTTTACATAATCGCACATACGTACACAAAACCCTATTTTTAAATCTCGTTTGCTTTCTCCCATATATATGTATATACACAGAATCACTATATGAAATTAACACAGATATGTTATTTGCATAAATATACCATACACATCCTATCAAACACTTCTTCTTTCATAACTATAATTGAAACATGTGCACATATCATGTATGAGAAATAAATATCTCACTTGTATGCTCACACAATCGCATATAAACAGAGCTGAGCTTTTTAATTTTGGGAGTCAAATTTCCTTAACCTGTTCATTTATCTCAGACTGAGGAATCTAACCCCGGTCGCCTAGTTGAAATGCAAGTGCGTTACCCCTGTGTCATCTGACCAACCCTATGTGGATAAAAGTAGGTTAGTTCTTTGTTTAATTGTGACTGGGGAATAATTGTTAGCCATTTGTTGATTTCGGAGATTGCTTATAGTCTGGTATTTTTCATTGCTGGTCATTCAAGTTGAGTGTATGTTTGATGTCCTTTTTGTAGAAGTCCTTAAAATATTCGAGTTTGCAATAACGTCTGGATCTGTTAGATTTAGCAAAGTAATTTAATTTGCAGTAGTTGAAAGTCTTACCATGAAAAACATGAAAATGAAATTCGTCAATAATAGTCTGCCATACAGGATGTTTATCACATTTTGATCTAGCTTTATGAGTCTCGCGATAAAATGTGCGAAAAGAAATTTCGTCAATAATAATCCGGTATACAGGATGTCAAAGACACTTTGAAATATCCTTAAGAGTCTTACCATGAAAAGTGAGAAAAGCGAACTCGTCAATTATAGTCCGGTATACAGGATGTTAATTACATTTTGATATATCCTTAGGGATGTAAAGGATATTTTTATTAAAAATTAATGAAAAAGTGGTCATTGATGTTGGCAGTGACGTTCCGTTCTAATGGCTATCGTGTAATATTGCACTGCAGGCTAAGTATTTCCAGTCATAAGCTTATTTAACAACTTTGTTGAACAAGTCAATAGATAATTTATCAATAGTATTCTAAGTGTTAATGGATAACGACATCAGTGACAGTAACGAAATATGTTTGATCTTATTTATAACCAAAGTGGCTTTGTGCCGGATAGAGTCTGCTTTGTCGCCACTTGGGACGTAAAAGGGAACATTAGCGCTGTGGGGAACTAATGTAAACATGAAACACCTTCTGTATGAATGCATATAATTTTGCTAAAAGCAGAATATAAATCAACTTTTCGCATTACTCGACATTATCAGAAAACAATCTTTTAAAACTGACATTCATGATGTCATGATTCACTAGTGCTGATATTCATAATGCTATGTATTCACTAGTGGTGATAATTATGGTGTAATTAATTAACTAGTGATGATGTTTATGGTGTTATAAACGCATTATTGATGATATTCTTGATGTTTGTATGTCTAGTCAAGATATTAATGGTGCTATGAATTCACTAGTGATGGTATTCGTGGTGCTATGTATTCAGTAGTGACGATATTAAACGTGCGAAAAGAAAACTCGTCAATAATAGTCCTCTATACAGGACATTAAGAACATATTGATTTATCCTTAAGAATCTTACCCTAAGATGTGTGAAAAGAAATTCCGTGAAGAAAAGTCCGGTATACAGGATGTCAAAGACATTTTGAACTATCCTTTAGAGTCTTATCATGAACAGCGCGAATAGAGAACTCGTCATTAATAGCCAAGCAGAGAGGATGCTAAATACATTTTGATCTATACTAAGAGTCCAGTATACAGAATGTAAAGGACAAATTTTTATTTCAAATTATGCAAAAACGTGGTCATAGATGCAGCAGTGACGTTCCGCTCTGTTGGTTATCCTGTGACAATAGTCTGCAGGCTAAATATCCATGTTGATGTAACAACTTTAACGAGTCAAAATAGATAATTTATAGATAGTATTAAGTGTTAATGCTAAAGACATCCGTGACAGCGACGAAAGCTGTTGATCTTATCGATAACCAAAGTGTCTCTGTGCCGGATAGACTTTGCTTTGTCAATACTTGGGATGTGAAAGGGTGCCTCCGCCATTGGGTGAACTACTGTAAAGATGAAATACCTTCTGTATGAATGCATATAATCTTGCTAAAAGCTGAAAATAGATCAACTTTCAACATTATTCGACTTTATTTGAAAATAATTCTATAGAGCTGACATTCATGATGCCATGCATCCACTAGTGCTGATTTTCATGATACTAGTATTCATCAGTGGTGATATGTATGGTGTAATTAATTAACTAGTGATGGCATTCATGCTGTTATGTATTCAGTAGTAACGATATTAATGTTGTTATGCATTCATTAGAGACGATATTCATGATTTTATGTATTCACTAATTATGATATTCATGATTTTATGTCTTCCTTAGTGATGCTATTTATGGTGTAATGGATTTAGTAAAGATGACGTTCATGGTGCTAGTATTCACTAGTGATGATTATATTCATGATGTTATGTATACACAAGATAAAACACTCAGCTGACAATTGTGATATATCTGAAAGTATTAAGTCGTTTTTATTTTTTTTTTATTTTTAATGCACAATATATACCGAAGTTAATTACAATGTTTCTCGGGAAGTGACAATATATTAATAATATTTTGTAATTATATTTTTATAATTTGCGTTTCTGAGCTCGGTATTTGGTAATTTGATTTCTTGATATAACAATTCATAATTAAGAGAGTCACTTAAAAGTGAAAGCGTAAAATAAAACATGGTGACAAGATTAATGGTCAGTAAAATATAGCTTAATATAAATGAATTGGGGTATGATTCGTATTTTTCGTCCGTTAAAAAAAAAGAAGTTCAAGGGCTTGAGCTTCAAGACAATGTTAACTTAGAGGATTTAATTAGTAGGAAAAATGATTCAGAGAAGATCAAAGTACATAAGATGAAAGGAAGTATTATTAGGTCACGGGCAAAATGGGCAGAAGAAGGGAAACAAACCTACAGTTTGTTTTTTTAATCTGGAGTAGAAATTATACTTCAAAAATAATTCCAAAATTACAAACTGATAGTAACAAAATGATAACTAAACAGGAGGATATATTGGAGGAAGTCTTCTTTCTATAAACGTCTCCTTGGAAGTCAAGTATTTGTAGAGGACAATTTGCAGCAAGTAAACTTACCATATTATCTTAATAAAAATAAAATGCCTCAATTATCTCGAGAGGAGTCTTAAAACTAATGAAAAACAATAAAAGTCCTGGATCAGATGGTTTTACTACATTTTTTTTTAATGTTTTGGGGGAAAATTGGACAAGTTATAGTAAGATCAATAAATGCTGATTATCATACAGGGCAACTTTCTATAAGTAAAAAAAAAAAAGGGGGGGGGGGGGATAATAACTTGTATTCCAAAAGCAGATAAATCTAGGTATTTCATTAAATAAGGAGGGCTGTCGACAGGGGGACCCGATCGCCCAATATCTGTTTATACTTTGTGCAAATATTTTGGCAGTGAAGTTGAGAAATAACAAAAATATAACAGGTTCCCTATCCTATTATCACAGTATGTCGATGACACTTCCCTTATACTTGATCGGTCAGAGGAAACACTTCAGGGAGCAATTAAAGAATTAAACGAATTCGCAAAACTTTCTGGGTTAAAAATTAATATTGATAAAACTCAGGTGATATGGATTGGCAGCAAGAAGTATAGTGAGGATTCTTGTTTACCCGAACTTAATTTGTAGTGGGGAGAGACAAATTTTGTGTTGTAAGGAATTGAATTTAGTGTGAATCTTAATGAAATACCTTAACTTAACCTTGACAAAAAACTCATTAGACTAAAATATGTTAATAAAATTTGAACCAGAAGATCATTAACACATATTGAAAAAAATCATATAATTAAATCATTGCTCATTTCACAATTCAACCACTTGTTTATAGCATTACCTAATCCAGATAGTAAATTTGTTGGCAAACCCAACTAATTATTATTTGAATATTTATGCAATGGGAAACCAGAAAAGAAATTATTAATTAAAAAATATGCAGATGGGGGATTGAAGATAGTTAATCTTACTGCATTTAGTAACTTTCTTAAACTTACTTGGATCAGAAGACTTTATCAAACTAGTGAAAAGGGGCAGGCTATACATAAGACTTATATCAACACTGATCTTCTTTCAAATTGTAGTTCTGAATATATCAAAATATGTGAAAATAAGTGTAAACATAAATTATATTGTGATGTTCTTAAGCCATTCTACTTACTAATTTCAAAAAACCCTGATAACATCCTTTAGGAAAACATACTGAAATCGCCCATCTGGTATGACGGTAAAATCAAGATAGGTGGGAAAGTTGTGTTAAATAGCAAAGTCCTAAAAGACGACCACTACCCTCCCATTTCCAATGCAAATCTGGCTGTGTTGTGCGAGTATCTTGTGTCACGACATTGATACGACACGACACTGATTGAGCTGTATTTTTTTACAACACAGGGTGAACAAATCCCCTTATCAATGATAGTGCATTCCCGGAAAAAACCCAATGTTACTCATTTATTTGGGCGAATTTATATGTTTACCATTACTGCAGTAAAGAGTTGTCAAAGCATAATATGTCTCATACTTATGTTTTTAGCGTTAAGATTGAAATGATTAGCGATATACTTTATCGTTTATATTTTTGATAATCTTTGATCATATTCTCATGTGATATTTTCATGCTTCCATTAAATAGTATCCATTGAACATTTTTCATGTGATAACTAGGATAATATAGTTGTTAATTTTGTAATTTTTAAGTATTTTGCAAACTGCGCTAAAGAAATGTACGTTTATCATCCGGATTTAGCTCACAATATTAATTATCATCTAGGAATAGTTTATTGCGTAATAAAAAGTCTGAGTTAGACGCAGTCAAATAGACAATGATGTATAATTTATCCCACTTAAGGCTTTAGCTAAGCGTAATATTAATTCAGATGTTAGAAATTAGGAACTTTCGTTTTGGTTAAAATGGTGTTATATGAACAACATGTAGATCTCGCGACAGTCCATAATTGATAAATAAGAACGAAATACTACAGTAGATTATTTAATTGTTGTTCCTCTGAAACTTACCTCGACAAGATCATCTCAGTGTATTAGAGTATTTAAATCCCTAGTGAGATGATATCTTCGTGATTATGATGTTTTTCATATGGCATTCTCATTGCTGACGATAATTTTTTTCAGATCTGTGCGATCCAAACCCATGTCAAAGAAAGGAAAGGCGTAACCGTTGCAACATATGTCCCCGAGATGCATGTAACAATTGTAGCAGTTGGTCGGATAAGAACTGGAACAGATATTGTAAACGTAAGAACATTTATATTTACTAGTGAGTTGACCCCTAAAGGAGTTTCACAAAAAAATGAAGTGTAGAGGGAGCGATAACTCAGCACAGTTTTTATCAAAACCGCTATATATCTAAATTTCGACCAATAAGAAGACTTTGTGTTGTTCCCAATGTAACGAAAGCTATAAAGTTGAATTTGCAGACGTCCAATACAAGAGTAACTGGTGTCTAATGATGTACCTTCAAATCAAGTTCCATAAAAAGCGGACGATATCTTAATCTGGACCAATAAGAGGCTTGGAAATGGCGGTCATTTTGTTAAATTCATCAGTGAAGTTGCGAGAGTGACTGATGTCCCATGATGTACCTGCATACCAAATTTTATTGAAATCTAACAATATCTAAATTTTGACGAATCGGAGGCCAGTGCTTGGTGGCCATTATGTTAAAAAGTTGAAGTGATATGACGAGACGTATACAGTGTCCGATTATGTACCTGTATCATTATCAAATTTCTTGAAGTTCTCACAATATCTAAATTTGACCAATCAGAGGTCATTAATGGCGGCCATTTTCTTTAAATGTGAATGCCAGGCTACAAGAGTAACCGGTGTCAACAAATGTAATGTCGTCCCAAATTTCATTGAAATAAGACAATATCTAAATTTGGACCAATCAGAGACCAGTATTTGGCGGCCTTTTTTTAAAGTTAAAGTGGGTAACGAGAGTATACAGTGTCCGATTATGTACCTGTATCATTATCAAATTTTATAAAGATCCCACGATATCTGAATTTGGACCAATCAGAGGTCATTAATGGAGGCCATTTTCTTTAAATGTGAATGTTAGGTTGCAAGAGTGAATTGGGTTAACAGATGTACTGTCGTCCAACTTTCAACAAAATTAGACAATATCTAAATTTGGACCAATCAGAGGCCAGGAAATGGCGACAATATTGTTAAAATGTAAAAATGAGGTGATGTGAGGGACTGGTGTCCCATGATGCACCCATTTGTACCAATCAGAGGCCAGGAAATGGCGGTCATTTTGTTAAAAAAGGTTAAAGTAAGGTTACCAGAGTAACCACCACTAACCGCTATCCCGTGATGTGCCTACATACCAAATTCCATTTCAGACAATATTTAAATTTGGACCAATTTCCTCGAAAAAATGGTGATTAACTCGTTTAGATGTAAATTTTCAGTATTCCATGGCCTACTATCCTGTCCAGCAAAAAAGCAGAATACGAGCAGCGTCCGTATTACTGCAGTCATTGTTTTCATGTTTAAACAGTTCCAATACAGTGGAACTTCGTTAACTCGAAGTCGACGGGACCACGAAAAAACTTCGAGTTATCCGAGTGTTCGAATTAAGCGAGTTATCGTTTTTGGTGAAAAGTTTGGTCAATATTTGTCAACATTATATAATCATTATAACTTCGCTCTGTCGTTCATCAGTTTAGTGTGAAGACTGGTCAATACATGTAAATATATATGTGATGTTTCGTTATGTCACTTGTAATTTGGTGTAGTTTTGCCGATATACAGTCACGATAAAGTTTCTTTCACTTAGTCACTTCAATAACGATCTGATGTGCAAGTCAAGTTTGCAAAAGGTAAACGATAAAACGGAATTCGACAAAATAACAAGTAATTAATGTCAAAACAAATAACCGTTTAAGTTTAACACAGATTGCATACAAAACGTAACAGAACCATTACCTTTTATTGGACATATATAAAATACTGTTTGATCGGCCTACTTACTTTTTATTGATAACCACGCCATTTCCATGTGTATTAGCACCGGAAGTTGGACTGCGCATGTGCGTATAAAATGTTACTGTAACTGAGTTGGCATTTTATCCGATTTAATAGACAGCACTGACCGTTACAGTTGTACTCTGAACACCTCGGCAGTAATTACGCTATTGTTTCAGCAGTTTAAAGATTTAATAGGCGCCGGTGACTGTGTCATTTCTACACCTGTAAAAACATCAGCCGGGTAGATCTACCGGTGTGTCAGAGATTAGTTCCGCTTGAGCGAACGGGTAGATGAGTTGTTGACTATCGTGTGTACTGATATCGGCGACCGCCTTGGGAAATTACCTGATGTAAGTAAAGCAGTACTTTTTATCACCAAGACTTGTTGTTATAAGATTCAACCGACAATTTCTTTTATGAATTTATGAAACACTTATAATAGCATGTAGGTTAGTAGTGCCGATATGTTCAGTATTACAAACGAAATTTAGCTCTTAAAAAATGTCGGCGTTTGCCACCGATCGACGAAAATTATACTTCGAGTTATTCGAACATTTCAAGTAGGATTTTTATTGTTGGGACCAAATTTTTACTTCGTATTATCCGAGTTTTTCGAGTTATCCGAATTCGAATTTTCCGAGTTTTTTTTACTAAGATAAAGAGAGAATTCGGCCGGGACCGGCGAGGTACTTCGAGTTAAGCGGGGTATTCGAGTTATCCGAGTTCGAGTTAACGAAGTTCCACTGTATATTGTACTGCTTCTCCAGTGTAATTCTAGGAATGTCTTTGACCCATTTGGCCATCATTCTTTTAATTGCGGAAGCTGTTATCGTGATCAACGAATTGTAAGCAAAAGGTTGAAATATGTTGAGAGGGAATTTATAGTAAAGCAACTTATAGATATTTGAAAATGTGCTAATAGATGAAATTTCGAAGTAGACTATATTGTAAAATTTCGAGAGCCAAAACCTGGTAATTCTTTGATTTTGTTAAATAATTTTCCATCTTGTACATTTTGTAAGTTAATATCAAAACATAAAAAAAATACATGACATCTTTCTACACCCGAAGTAACTGAATGTAACTTAATTGACCATAATTTATCTCTTAAACGTTTATTAAGACATATGACATTTACAGTAGGCCTACCGGAAACTTACGAGTTTAGATTTGTTATCGAAAATAATTGAACGCCGGTCTTGGTTGACGATGAATACTGATCCGGTCAAGCAAGAGATTTGGTTATAGTAGAACAGCTATAACCTCCAATGTCACTTGTAATAATGCTAAGACAGCAGCTAAAACCTTTGAGTTGAAAGAGTAAGCGGCATGAAGTTCCGGTGCTATTCCCTCCGGAACTCCTTGGGGAATCAGTTCAGCGACAATAGCCGAAAAGTTCAGGACGCTATTCTTTAATTAAGCTTTCCTTTATATATGTGGGCAAGCTTACCAAATCAGTTGTGGCAATAAATTGTGTTACGTATCAATTTTATCCATCAATCTTAACAGACCTGTTGATATTAATGCAGGCTTTGAAAGACATCATCAAGATGATTCGCTCAAACAAATAAGAAACAAGTTGATCCATACTGATTTTAATGCTAACAACGTTTGTGTGCCGATCCGGTCATTCTGTTCAACTGCGCTAAACGTAAATTAACGCCCTCTTACGTCCTCAAAACAGTCTGTCTATTTACAGGGAAAATACTGAGAAGGTAAAAAAAAACCAGCCCATTTTCAAAACGATCTTATGACCGTTCTGTTATCTATTGATATGTTCATGTCTTATGTTTCTGGATTTGTATTTATTTTTTATCCATTTTGAGGGCGATTTGAATGGAACCGCTCAGTCAAGATGACGAGTGTAACAATTGTGCAAAATATCAGCCAAATTGTATGTGTTATTTTTGCCAACCCCTAATCGCTACAATAGCCGGCAAAAATGGCTCATACTATCATAACGTTCCGTCAGGACAGATTACAAAGTTAGCGGCTTTACTACACTCCATTCTTTATCCCGTATGATTATGTTCACTTGGATTATAATTATGATTAATGTATAATTCTTTTCGTTCGAGGGGGTTATCGATTCAAACTATTTTTACCATATTCATGCAATCACAAACTTCTATTTTACCTATTCATAAAGCAACGTTAATGATTATAAGATTTTCTACATAACACCTTGGTAACAATGCTAAACAGGACTGGACACATGATTCCAAACAAAAATATATGAAAAAAGAAACGGACATATATCAAATTTATTTTTGTTATCTATAGTAATAAGCAACTCACGACCTAGTAAAAACTCTGCAAACTCAAATAAGAGTTTGTGTTTTTCAAAAACAATTAACTTTGATGTTGTAGCTTGTTGCAACCATAGTGGAAGATGCCAACAAATCGGAAAAAGGGGGAAAAGAAGTGCAGGCAATTATTTTGCTCAACGTAAACTGCCGATTCTTAGAGAACTCCAACTGAACCACGCCATGTCCCTCGACCACGTTATGTAATATTGCTTATTGCTTTCTTATTATCCATTGCGCTATCTTTACATTATTTACTCCCAACTTTCATTGTTGATGATATCAACGAAATTATCAATTACTATATGATAAGGCATCGCTTCTTTGATTGAAATTCTAAAAAATACTGATATCCCCAGTTTTGCTCATATGTTAACCTCTAGGATTCCTTAAATCTTTGTTTACGTTTAGAATTTAAATTGTGCGTATAATGCAACTTTACTGGTACTCAATACTGTTAACACGTATCACTAGTCGTCACTCATACAGTTGAAACAAATGACATATACATTACAAATATACAGTTGTATGATCTCCCAAGGTGTCGTGCATGAACGAAGTCTGCATTATTTGTTCACGCGAAATAAATGGGCAAATATTAAGGAAGTTATGACATAACTAGTTCATCAAAAAAGTACGTGGAATAGGCTTGGTAGATATTGGCTAGTCCGGTGGAATGTGAACCCAGTCGCACGGATTTCAGGCTTGTGGTGCCATTAATTATGCAAAACAGAGTATATCTACCCTAACACGTATCTTATTTACTTACACCGCAAATTTGGCTTTCTTTAATGATTAAAAATGTAATGATCATGCATAGCATGGAATAATTTCTGATTAGTCTACATAAGACAAAAAACAAAAATGCACATTCTTAACTTTCAAAAAAAAAAAAAAAAAAAACTTATCCTTAATTGAGTTTCTGTTTTAATATTTGTATTTTGCTTAATAATTCGTTATCTTTAATCCATTATGATATTTCCTTAAGCTTATTGAATAAAATTCTGTGCAAATGTTTGTTTGTTTGTTATCCTTCCGTCTTCGGACCCGTAATACTCAACAAATGTCTGTAGTCCGTTATAAGTATGTCCGTACCCTGTTTCTGTTGTAGATATTTAATAACTTATGGCGATTTAGGGACTTGTTAAGTATGTTAAATTGTTATAAGATAATAGTACACTGGAAATCCACTATAGTGAATTGCAATGAAAAATGTTGAAACATAAATTTTATCAATTATACTACTAGATCTTTTATACAACTGGCATTGAACACTTAATTATTGGCACGGTTGGAGGCATTTGATGGGTCTTATTCTAGGAGAAAACAAGAGCACCCAGGGAAACCCGTACAGATGACAGACATTTTCCCATTGGATTATCGAACGGGGATGATCTTCATGTCGTCACTTTATAGTAGATAGGTGTTGATGTTGTAAGATAAAGACAAACCAACTAAAGCAAGTTTCATTCTTATCCTATATTTCACCTGTGTTAGTTTTTCCGGGGTTTTCTTTTCTGTGTGACCTGTTTACCTGGCTCATTTGGAAAAAAATGTTTGTCTTCTAGGTTTTGTGTAGAATACTTTACAAAAGGGTATATTTCGGTTAAATAATCAATTCTTGTAATGCATTATGCACTGTGCTTACTAAGTGACAATGATACCAACAGAAATGTAATTATATTATTACGAGATAGCTTTCGTCATTAACACTTAGCTATCCAAACATTACGATATTTGTTTTTGCAATAACTTGTTTTCGTAGACTGGTGGCTTTTATTATAAACTTCTCAATACTGCGGCATAATTGCATCTTTATATTAAAAAGTACGACCAAACTCGAAAACTAAAATTATTCTCTGAAACGATCGTGCACCACATGGAGATCATTTTTGGTAAGTTTTGGTAAGATTTTAAAAGAATGCGAAACTCATCGAGGAGGATTTTCCTCATTTTAATAGATTTTGGTTTCTCTTCCAAGTGGTTATTCTTTTCAGGTTTGAAAGACATCCATCTTGTTGCAAGTAAAAGGAAAAACGAAGAGGACACCGATGCACGATGGTTGTAATTTACTCTAATGCGATTGACTTAGCACAACAGACAAAACTCCGACTACTGAAAAACAAAACGATGATAAGGAAAGCACCATCTGGGGGAAATAGTGGATATCCATGTATTTTCGATCTTCCTAGTTTGTTCCAATCAGGATACTGATTGCGGAATTGATGAATTTCATGAAATTCATACAAGTATATTGTTCTTTCATATTTATCCTACCGTTTCGGTCCTTTGCTTTTGATCGCACAATGTTAATCACACATTCTCTACATTTGTTCTTGGTTTGAGAAAGGTAATGATTGCCAATATATTGGAAGCCTTGTTTAGGAATAAATTAAGAGCTCAGTACATGAATATACATTTATTATCAGCTATGGTTTGAAAAGTTATGTCGAGATTGTATTTGCACACAAGAATACTTGCTCCAATAAGTACATTATTTGTAAAAACAACTTTGCTAATATCTCCATTTCATTAGGAAAAAGGATATAACACTTTCAAACCACGACGAAAGGGACCTCACAATGATGCATCTAGAATCTGTCATAATTGCTCTTGTTGTAGAATCGTTTATATATATATATTTGATAAGTAAAAATAAGCAAATGCATGTACTTGAAATGAGAAATTAAAAGATATGTCAAATCTTTTCTGATTACTAGTTACAAATTGGTTATTTTAAGCTAGATAAACAAATCAAATACAAATGCATTAATGACAATCAAATATGGTTTAACAGTAATGTCAATATTAATAGAAAAATGTTCAAGATCTTCTGGTCTGGGACCTACTGAGGATTCACTTGCTGCCTGCAGTGTTGTTTTATTGGTGACCTCATCCTTAGATTCAGGAAATCCAGATAATCGGACTAGGTGTCAACGACCATGTTGTTTTAGGTCGTCGAGCTGCATACGAAGTGTATTTTTTCAGCTTCGAGTTTGAACAATTGATCAACAACAGGTGCGATCTGACGCTTTACAGCGGTAGTGTGTCCCCCGACAGCAGGCCATCCTGTCTACGTGTGTCAGAAATGTTACCGGAATTTTGGGGTGTCCTGGTAAAGGAATAATCTGAAACATAAGGAGATTACTCCCTGAATTTTCTAATTTCAAAAAGCGAGGTTGTAGACAATGGAGTAAGTGAACGCTTTGACATAGGGGTAGACATTTGGCAAATGAAAGGTCAACATGTAATGTACTATATAAAAGTCACAACGCTATGAACGCTGGACACACGTACAGTTAAATGTAAACAATGACTTGTTTGTCGAGGATGATTGACTTTTTTGTAGAAGAATATTTGGGACAGCAATCCCTTCCAAGATTATCAGTACCCTGCTAGGGTCCAACTATTAAGAATATCGATATATAGAGTGAAAGGAATTGATAGAATATATGAAGCGTGACTTGTTAAGACGTTAGACCCCATTGGTTAGGTAAAATAATCATACCCAGTAATATTGTAGTGAGGCGCTACTGTCAAGTAGCATCCAACCAATACAAGGCCGATGCGCTGAATAAAACACGTTGCTCAGTGAACTCCGAGGTGTCAGAGCAGATGACAGAGACGTCGACTCGGGAAACCAGACAAACTCATGATAAAGAATATCAATCTCGATTTGCTAATGTTCCAAAAGAATCCATTCAGGACTTTGTTGGTGCACAGGCAAATGCAATCACTTTAAGCAAGACATGTTAATGGCGAAAGAAAACGAATATACGTCCTTCCTTCACATCCAACCATCAGAGCTATGCCAACTGCTTTGCAAATTCTATATCACGATGTTTTTAATTGTTAACTCAGTTCACTCAGGGGTTTTATTGGCAGTTATGACTGTCAGTAACGTAGATTGAGATACGGGTACAGTCTTGCTACCAGTAGGGAGTTTTCGCAGTTTCAAAACGTTTTAAAATAAAAATAACGTGAACTCGAACGTAACTGGTTGGGAAATCGCAACAAAAAAAGGCTAACCCGATAACTGGATAGGAAATAGACACACTTTAGAGTATAAACAACTAGGGCAACATCATTCGGACACTGTTATAAACACTCATTCATTTTGGTCTGAGAGGCTCACATGAACATCGGTATATGACATAGGTGTTTAAGAGATAGGCTATAGGAACAAACAAACCTACCTCATTGATGAGGGAATGGTCAATCGCAACTGGACTCTGCGGAGACAAGCGTCTCACAAATTACAGTGCAATAAAACACCTTGTATAAACACTTGTAAGCAAAGGAGTATCGACAAATACCATCGTCCATTTTACTGGGCATTGTAATTTACAATTTGTTAATAATTACAGCCACATCAATGAGGAAACTTACAAGAACATATCCAGATTGTTTTCATATCTCAATTATGCCAGTACTTTTATGACAAATGTGCAGAACAACGTTTCAATCAACACCTCGGCTGTGACAAGTGTGCAGAATACTGTAATCACCGACCCGACCACCACGTGTGTAACGGGACCGAAATTGGCCAGTAAATCCACTTTTCCTTGGAGATGTGCAAATGCTGTTTACTTTCGCACAATTGTACACATGACAAGGTCATGGTCACATTATGGAATGCTGCGCGCTATGACGCCATAAACTAGGTCATATATTTGATCGACATTCAGAGAATGGATTTCTCTTTAATATTTTAAATGTGATGAAAGTAATGTGGGATTTATTAAATTCATCAAAGTCAATATCGTGTATTATTGTCATTATTATTTTTTTATTATTTTTGCTGCAGACTAGGTATTATTGTTAATTGCGGACACATCATTACTCATTTAATATTTTTAATGCGGTTAATGTCGACCGTTACAAGTTTTTAGACCGTCCTTACATAATTGTAATATTTTAGTTATGTGATAAAAATATCTTAAATATGTTTATATTTCATATGAAAAGGTTCGCAAAATTTAAACAAACCTTTATCCTCGTTTCATAAAATCTCGTATAAATGACAACTAATATAAGATTATATATATAAGAGAAGAATTTACAGAAAACGCTATCTTATATTATGTAGAGTCATGGCTGATTCGATCATATGGAGTTCAAAACGTCTGGATTTAACATCATTAAGTAACTCTCTTTAGTTCTGTCACAGTCACGACAGTCATTGACATAACTACTTACAGAAATATATAGCGAAAGTCTCAGATGAGCATAAACTTGATACCCAAGAACATAATGTGAGACTGTTTGTTATCCCAAGACGGATTATTTGTTAAATAAATTAATATTTGAAATACAACAATGATTTATAATTGGATACGAACAAAATATTACCCTTTCTTTCCTCTTCTTTCAATAAAAAAAATCTGTCCATTCAATTTCATGAATGACATCTTTATTAAGTTGGCTTTATTAAGCTGAAAGAGTGCGGGAGTTAAAGAGGTCATTATCTGAATTGTGTTAGTACACATAAGAGAGAGGAAGAAACTGTCAAAATAATTATTATCACATAAAGGTAAATGGAATATTCTTATTTGTATGAGTGAATGGGGGCTGTGGTTGTTTTAATTGCCAATTTAAATAGTTAGGACGTCTTGAAAGTACTGAGGTGACAGCCCAGGCGTTATTTCATACATCCTTATTTGCTGATAGGTTTTCCAAGAAAGTTCTCTAAAACTGTGAAATGATCCAGATCTAAGTCCTGCTATAATTCAAACTGCTACTGATTGGAAAAGATTCATTAAGTGAAAGTATTTATATATTATGTCTGCATTTTGAAAATCGGATACCCTGATCTTGTAACGTCTTCGTATAGCAATCCAAGTTCATTTATTTACGGAACAAATTATATAAGATGTCTTATAATGAACTTTATGTCTTATATACTTTATAAGATATCTTATATACTAAATGATATATATTATATCCTTTTCTTCAAAATGTATCTTATATAAGATATATCATAAAATAATACGATATCCCATTAAGACATTTTATAGGATATCTTAAATATTATATTAGATATCTTATAAACTCTGATTAAAATATATCTTATCAAGTACAATATTTAATTTGAGATATTTCACTCTCCTCCACTCGTTGACGGAGCTGAGATGAAGCTTAAACTACATATAATGGTTTGACAGAGGTATATCTTTGCCATATATATTCATTTTTGCTCGAACAGGACATCTGCTCCATGCCTAGCCGATCGTGGTCGAGACAGGGGGTTGATTGTTTATGTTTCACGTGCCTTTCAACAAAATTGAAGTTACCTTACAGAGGGAGCAGCCATTCTCAAACTTTTAGGTTTTGCCGGTCTCACGAGAGTCTCGTTCTTTATAAGATATCTTATTAACTTTCTATATAAGATATTCTGTAGATTATACATAACTTTTATGAGATATCTTATGAATAACAGTGTCCAGTGTTCATAGCGTTGTGACTTTTATATAGTACATTACATACTGACTTTTGATTTTCCACTTCTCCACCCTTACGTCAAAGCGTCCAGAATATTCATGGTCTACAACGTCGCCGTTTGTGAACAAACAACCTCAGAGATTATTCTCCTAGTGCTTTAAAGCATTCGTTTACCTCGACACAGAGGAATTCCGGTAACATTTCTGACACGCCAGCTCAACCATTCGTTCCATCCCAGCCTACAAATATCCTAATCCAGCATATGCTTTATGAAAAACCTTGTCAGCTTACCGACTCCAT